>NC_056732.1:1018690304-1018990304 GCF_019279795.1 Protopterus annectens | reverse complement strand
GAATGCTGCTGTGCTGCATGATTTGTGTGTAAGCAAACTGGAGTACTTTATTTTTATTGGCATTTTGTGAATTTTGCATCTTTCAGTGTCCAGTTTTTAGATGCCAAGTCATGCACGGTGACACCGCTGAGTACGCAATCCACCACTGACCTTTCATGAACTAAAAAAGGCATCATCACTATAAATTATAGCAGAGCTTCCAGACATTATCTCTAAAATTAAAAGCTGACCTCCTGCACCCATTGTAAGCATTCCCCTCACACGCAGAGTCACACAATATACCTGTACTAGACAGTCTTTTTATAAAAGAATATTTTATGTTGCTATAAAGTGCAAGCTTTCATACATTTTATTTTAACAGTAAAACAAGTCACCCCATCTATTCATTTTATGCCTTCCATTTCAATCCAACCTGCTTACTGATGCATGGTGTACAGCCAGGTCCCTTTATGTCTATCTTCTGATATCTGGACACAGATCCAATGCCCAGTCCACCAGTGTTTTGTGTTATTCACATGTAATCTAACATCAGTGACTCTCCTTGGTGAGTTTGCAGATGTGGTGATTCTGAGTTTGATTTCAATTTATCATGTTTTTTCTGAACCTGTTGCACCAAGGAGGTATGTACCATGATGTCTTGCATTACAGTAGAAGAGTGCACCAAGCCCCTGTCTGTCCACTTTTTCTACTAGTCACACCATGTTACTCCCAAGAACATCATCTTTGTAAACTTATTGTATTTTGATGCTTACACACACAGTATTTATTATCGGTTTACTGTTTTCATGAAGTCGAATGGTCAAATAATCCTTTTCAACTATGACCTGAAACAGATGGCAAGAAAAAACAGTGTAGTTTAATAGTATATTAATAGGGACTAAGGTCACAAAACATGGTACAGTTGAAATAAAACATGACATGCAAGGTGACATGCAGAGAATGACAGGCCTTTAAACATGTACCACCTGTGAAGAGACTATAATTGGGATTCAAAGAAAAGCATAAGTTATAGGTGTTATTCAACCACTACTTGAATCTCAAGTAGTTACAGAATTCAGACATGATAAACCACTGTCAAGGCATTTGCAAAAGTAGTATATTTATTTGTTTTCAGATTTTCAGATTACTTCCTTATGTTAATGCATTTCCACCTTGTTCACAATGTATGCATTTTATGCACGCACCAGCGCACATGTGTGTGTTGAATCTGTAACTGTCAAGGCATTTGCAAAAGTAGTATATTTCTGCAACTGCTGATACAAATTTTTTTCAGATTACTTTCTTATGTTAATGCATTTCCACCTTGTTCACAATGTATGTATTTTATGCACGCACGTGTGTGTGTGTGTGTTTTGAATCTGTAATTGCTATAGATGTCCTGACTGAAATCACTGTTGCAGTATTCCTGACCTATGGGTTGTCACTGCTGATGTCAAGGCAGGGTACCAAAGCTTTATCTTCCTGAGGCTGTATGTCTGAACATTGGTGTTAAATTGCCTGTGGGTTGGTGGAGATGTTCTCCTTTATCACCTAGCTTCCTTGGGGCGGATGGGTTCACCATCTCCCTTTTCCTCTCAGGTGCTCTTGGTTGGCTACATTTCCTGTATATCTAGGTGCGGCTCTCTATTCCAAGAAGAAATGTGGTCATCAGGTCTGTCTCAGGTTCGTAAAGAACAATTCTCATTCATTTCTTTTGAATTCATAAAAGCTATATTCGGCAGATAAGTGCTGCTTAGAACACTGAGTAGTACATGTCAGATCGTGGCTATTTATTGACTGAAATATGGGTAGAGCTTATGGCTGTTGCCTCCTGTGACCCTCGGTGGGTATATGTGGGCGTATTTGCACTTTATTGGCTCACCCGTGGAGTTATGGTGGGTGTGTCTTAGGATGAGTGGGGGTGGGTCACATTGGTGGTGTTATCATTTCTCTTCCATTCATTTTATTTAATCACAACACTGAAATGCAAACTAACCAAAATTCACCTTACCAATTTTATAGAGTAGAAATTCACATCAAATAAAATTTATTTGCAATTAATTTAATTCATTACCAATTCTTATCAAGTATAAATTCCCATCAAATACATTAAAATAGTCAAAATACATCTGTTTTGAGTATTCTCTACCAGTCCTGATTAAGGAAGATCCCTTCAGTTCTGTAATTGATTTAAGCCATTAAGTTTCTTCCTGTATGTGTCGGTAAGTGGGGGCCCAGGGTATTTATTATTCTAGTCTTTTGTACTTGCCATTAGGTGACTTTTCATATGAAAAGAGGGAAAGAGCATAATCCAGGGCTGCAATCCTTAGAAAGGAGTGCTGTCTAAACTTATCTGTATGTTATTTTGAAGTTATCTAACATTTGTGGCACTTTCATTTGTACTTCATCAGATCTGACTACCGCTGCTGATTAAATGAGACGCATTCTTCGTAAATGACCAGAAATGTGTGTGGCTTTATTTCAGTTAGTATTCTTTATTTGAAAAGGTGATCTATTGAAGTAACCTCTTTTTACTGGAGGAGGTTCGTAAAAACCAAGTGGGCCAGGTGTACCGGGATAGTAAAAATCATATAAACATCATAAAGCCTAGTATCAGTGAAAACAAAACTATCTTACTTTTGTTTGTGTACAGGAACAGATGTGTGCCATTGTTGCAGGAAGACTGAAATGATAAGGGAGCTGTGTGCTCTGAAAGGCAGGACTGTGTGTTGTGATGGGGGTAAAAACGTCTGGGAGTTTACCATGGTTGGGAAGCTTAAGTGTGTGCTTAATATTGTTTTTACCTGAGATCCACTGATTTCTTCTAGGGTTGGTGGTGTGTGTATGTTGTCTAAGCTAATATGTGGGGCCAACGTTTGAATGGAAACACCATGTCTAGTTAGTTTCATTTGTCACTTGTTTGTTTCCAAAACCCGTAGGTCATGACTTTCCTCTCTCCAACACCTTTCTGGAAACTCAGTGTCTCCAATGCCTGGCCCAGTCTAAGATGGTAGATTCTGCATCACCAGATGTTCCTCTATTGCCAAAGAAAAAGCTTAAGAGGCCCAGGGCAGATGCACAGTCTAATGTTTTTGATTCAGATGTACCTGTTGACGTGATAAAACCTGTGGTACGTCAGGTTACCTCTCAGTTGCCCACTACTGAGACCCTATCAGAGTCTGGTATGGCTGTTGAGGCCTTGCAGACTGTGGATATTTCAGATGAACCACAACTTGATATTTCCATGGGCCCTCACAGTGTTCCTCCAATATTACTTTGGGAGTAGATCCCAGATACCTCTAATAGAGGTATGACAGGGTTCCATCTGTATCTCACCTAGACAGATTTCATACCAAAAAAAAAAAAACAAACATCTGAGCGTATAGCCTCCCCCACAGCAGCTAGGGAAAAGGAGTGGAGTGATTTGTCCCAGGGCTTGTGTAAAGCTATCCTTTGGGTCTCTTCAACCACAGGGTACACCTCAAAAATGTATCATTGTATCCTCTACTTCTGAATTATATAAGAAGTATCCTAATACCACCAGCACATACACTGGTATGTTCTCTCATCTGGAGCCAGTCATCTTGAAGACTGCAGTTAAATTGGACCTAGAAAATCTTGCTGCAGGAAGTGAAGGAATTCCATCTGAATTGTTTAAAATCCTGCAAAATGATGCTTTTATAGTGTTACTAGTAATCTGCAAGCAAATTTGGAAAATACAATGACTATTTGATTGGAAAAGGTCACTTTATGTTCCAGTTCCAAAAAAGGGCAATAATAAAGTGTGGTTAGATTATTAAAAAGTCACACTTGTTTTGTGTGCTAGCAAGGTAATGCTAATATTCTGCAAGCTAGTCTTCATCTTTATATAGCTTAAGAACTGACAGTCTGATTTTAGAAGAGGAAGGTGCTAACACCTGCTGAATAACAGAAAAACTAAGAAAGTTCCAGAAAAATATTTAGTACTGTTATACTGACTTTTCTGAAGTCCTTGATTAAACATGGCACAACAAACTGACCAGTTCAGGTCGCATCATTTGCATCTTGAGGAATCTGCACGAAGACCAAGAAGATTATTTGCATCCTGAGGAATCTGCATGAAGTCCAAAAATCAGTGCTTAAAACTGAATATGGAATAACTGGATGGTGTGAGTTTGAGAAAGGAGTGCAACATGACTGTAGGTTGCTGGCCCTGCTTGTTTCATGTACCTGAACCACTGTAATCTGTTCTCTTTGACCTTATATGCTGCTAAATTTGTACACTGAGTATGTACCACACGAAATACTGGCTTATATAAATCAAACGCTAGAATCTATGTTGCTGGAAGAAAGGCTAACAGCCTTGGATTTGCAGAGGATACTACTTTCATGCCTTAAAGCAAGGAGTAGGAGCAGCTGGAGAACCTATTGATGAAGTTGAAAGTAGAAAATGCAAGTAGCTTGATGCTTAAAATTAAAAAAAAATATTAATATGTTGTCTAGTCCTGTCAATTATCTGCAAATAGATAAGGAAGAAATAAGAAGTATTGATGGATTTTATTTTCCTTGTCTCAAGGATCAGTCACTTACTGGTAGTGATTGTAGTAATAAAATTCAGACACTTACTTCCTTGGAGGAAGGCTATAGCAAATCTGGATAAAGTAGAAAAAGCAAAGATATCACATAGTAAGCAGAAGTTCAGTATAGTCAATGTTATGGTTTTCCCAGCAATAATATGTGACTGTGACAGTTGGACTACAAGTAAGGCCGTGCACCAGAAAATCAAAGCTTTTGAACTGTTGTATTGGTAAAAACTGAGATTTCAATGGACTGCAAAAAGATCAAATCAGTTAATATTCAAGGAAGTAAGACTAGACTTTATGGGAGGGGCTGATAGTAAGACTAAAACTCAGATGCTTTGGACACATTGTGAAAAAAGGAGTCACTAGAGAAGACACTCATACTGGGAAAGATGGAAGACAAAAGAAGTGGGGCAGCAAAAGCTAAGATGGTGGGACAGCTTTACTGAAGTAATGGATATGAGTTTAAAAGAGCTTAAAGAAGCAGTTGTTGACAGGCCTAATGCCTTTGAGGCCATGAAGAGTTAGACTTGACTAAATTACTAAACATCAGCAAAAGGTGGGAGAACATACTATTGTTTTGATATAAGGAGAGTGATACCAGTAGTTTGATTCCTGGTAAGATGATTGGAACTTGGCTAATCCTGAAATTCTTTAGAATATTGTCACCATGTAATGTAATGTGGGGCATAAAGGTTAAGGATGGATCTAGCTATACTATGAAGTACTTAAAATGCTGAACTTGATCTATTATTAAGTTAATTATGAGGAGAGTGACTGTATCCACCAACTTCCTAGGTAAACCAAAAACTATTGGTAAGGTTTTGTTACAGTTGATTGTGAGCATGTTTGTGTAAAGCCAGTGTCACAGTTAGATGAGTATTTGCAAACTGAATTAAATTTTCTTTCCAATGGTGATTTCTGATTTCAGAAGCCCTAGCTGATCATTGTAAAGCATTAGCCGGGAACCTAGTAGAGCAATGTGAAAATCACTGATAAAAAGATGAGTAGAATGTTAGTCCTGCAAACCCCTGGGGAACACCAGTTCTAAAAGTTCCAGCAGTAGAACACTAAAAGGTTGGACACTAAGGAGGGAGAAAAGGACCTGTACCGATTGGTTAGACAGAGGGTCCGAGCTAGTAAAGATGTGCAGCAGGGAAGGGTGATAAAGGATAATGAGGGAAATGTACTCACAAGCGAGGAGAGTGTATTGAGCAGATGGAAAGAGTACTTTGAGGGGCTGATGAATGAAGAGAATGAGAGGGAGAGGAGGTTGCGGATAGTGAATCATGAAGTGCAGTGGATTAGCAAGGAGGAAGTAAGGATAGCTATGAAGAGGATGAAGAATGGAAAGGCTCTTGGTCCAGATGACATACTTGTGGAAGCATGGAGGAGTTTAGGTGAAATGGCAGTGGAGTTTTTAACTAGATTGTTTAATGAAAGCTTGGAAAGTAAGAGGATGCCTGAGTAATGGAGAAAAAGTGTTGTGGTACCGATTTTTAAGAATAAGGGTGATGTGCAGAACTGTAGTAACTACAGAGGAATTAAATTGATCAGTGACAGCATGAAGTTATGTGAAAGAGTAGTGGAAACTAGGTTAAGAAGGGAGGTGATGATTAGTGATCAGCAGTATGGTTTCATGCCAGGAAAGAGCACTACAGATGCGATGTTTGCTCTGAGACTGTTGATGAAGTACAGAGAAGGTCCGAAGGAGTTGCATTGTGCCTTTGTGGACTTGGAGAAAGCATATGACAGGGTGCCTAGAGAGGAGTTGTGGTTTTGTATGAGGAAGTCGGGAGTGTCAGAGAGGTATGTAAGAGTGGTACAGGATATGTACGAGGGTAGTATGACAGCGGTGAGGTCTGCGGTTGGAGTGACGGATGCATTTAAGATGGAGGTGGGATTGCATCAAGGATCAGCTCTGAGCCCTTTCTTATATGCATTGGTGATGGACAGGTTGACAGATGAGATCAGACAGGAGTCCCCGTGGACTATGATGTTTGCAGATGACATTGTGATCTGTAGTGAGAATAGGGAACAGGTGGAGGGAGACCCTGGAGAGGTGGAGATATGCTCTAGAGAGAAGAGGAATGAAGGTCAGCAGGACTAAGACAGAATATATGTGTGTGAATGAGAGAGAGGATAGAGGAATGGTGAGGATGCAGGGAGTAGAGGTGGCAAAGGTGAATGAGTATAAATACTTGGGATCAGCAGTTCAGAGTAATGGTGAGTGTGGAAGAGAGATGAAGGAGAGTACAGGCAGGATGGAGTGGGTGGAGAAGAGTGTCAGGAGTGATTTGTGACAGACGAGTACCAGTAAGAGTGAAAGGGAAGATCTATAAGAGGGTAGTGAGACCAGCTATGTTATATGGGTTGAAGACCATGGCATTGACAAAAAGGCAGGAGTCAGAGCTGGACGTGGCATAGTTAAAGATGTTAAGATTTGCACTGGGTGTGACAAGGGTGGATCGGATTAGGACTAAGTATATTAGAGGGTCAGCCCAGGTTGGAAGGTTTGGAGACAGTCAGAGAGGCAAGATTACGTTGGTTTGGACATGTGCTGAGGAGGAATGCAGAGTATATTGGGGAAAAGATGCTGAGGATGAAGCTGCCAGGTAGCTGGAAAAGAGGAAGGCTTAAGATGAGGTTTATGGATGTGGCGAGAGAGGACATGCAATTGGTTGGTGTGACAGAGCAGGATGCAGAGGACAGAAAGAAATGGAAACAGATAATCAGCTGTGGCGACTCCTAATGGGAGCAGCCGAAAGAAGACGAGAAGTAGAACACGTTACCAGAGATGATCTGAAAGGTTCTGTCTTCCAAGATCTTTAATTTTAGATATAAGGAGTGTATTATCAGCAGTTTCTACTTTTGTCTTTAAGTAAAAAGAGTACTTGCTAAATATCTCTCTTAGTGTTAGTATAAATATGATCTGTGAAGTATGTTTGCTGTCATGAGTGCTATACCAATGCAAACGTCCATGCTGCAGTTTATAAAATAGATAATACCTATGACGCCCGTGCCCTGGCTCAGCAATCAAGGAGCCTAGTCCGCGCCACTAACACCAGTGAGGGGCATCTCATGTAGGAGGAAAGGATAGCAAATACACACAGTAAAATGCAATTTCCCTTAAGAGCACACAGAGATCACAGTCAGTCCGGGGCTGGTCGCTCACTTGCTCTCCAGGTCCCCAATAAGACTCCCCACTGGCACAGCTATAGGGTCCACATGTCAGCGTAGTGGGCAAGCTAAAACCTCCAGTACCTGCTCTGTCCAACCAGTGCTTCGTGTCCCTGTCCAAGTAGCTGACACACACACACACACACACACACACACACACACACACACACACACACACACACACACACACACACACACACACACTTTGAGAAGAGTTTATATAACTACGCAGACACTCCTGGGGAAGGCTGGCACAGGTTCTCCAGCTGTGCCCCTTTTTCCCCAGACTGTACGGTAGTACCAGCTGCCACTACCCACTAATATTTTTCAGCTACTCAAAGGCCCTTAAAAGGGTGTCCAATTATTACTGTGCAGTATTATTATCCAATTGGTAGTATAGCCAAGGGCTAAAGCTATTGAAGTGGCTTTGTGCAGTTTACCAAAGGCATGCAAGTGCTCTAAAGAGCTTAAATTATCTCTACAAAAACAGCCACAGTTGAAAGGGTTTAAAATGTTTAATAACAAATAGTCAAAACACAAGACAATACGTTTTACTACACAGTGCTAGTTAAGAGTTCAGAGATCACAGAGAAATACTTAAAATAATTCAGTAGTACAGTTCTGACATCACAGAAAAACACTTAGTCTAATCTTTCTAGTTTCTGGCTATTTCTAAGAGAAAACACAAGTTTAAGATAAACTTACATATAGAGCAAGACGGTGCTGATGAGTTGGATGGTCAAGACAAAAATGCTTAATGCTCTCTGATTCTCTCCATTTTTAAAATCACATTCCTGGTTCACATTACATCATTCTTCACACTTCCCTGGGTTCCCAGGCTAACAGAAACTACATTTACATTCTTCACCTCTGGGCAGAAACCAGAGCAATAAAGGACATTTATGCATGCAAATTCTGGCCATTACCTCTGGCCTTAAAACAATAGGCAGGATGCCCCACTCTAGACTTACTGACTCTGAGTTTTAACATCAAAGGGTCACAACATGCTTTACTTGGTCAGTAGAGTGCACTGCTGATGCATTTTTTTCCAGTTCCACGTGTAACACTATTTTTACCATTTAAGACAACAAGCCTGTGGCTTACATTAATATTTACAGATAATAGAATTATCTCCAAAATTCTATCTGGCTAGGCTGGCAGCCTTCATCTATCTTCACCCAGTCTTCACATATCTCTCCCACTGGAGAACTCAAGCTAGTTTTTCAAGTGACTCTTGAGAAACGCTGCTTGAGGGAGTTAGGTCTGCCTGAGTGTACCTTACCCCATTCCCTGTCTTGAGAGCCCATCTGCATTGGCATTGCTAATCCCACTGCAATGCTGCATGGACATATATGCTTGCAACCCCAGGCTCCATCTTAGCAACTTGGCATTTTGCTGGCTGTCTCTGTTTAACCATGTAAGGGGGTTATGATCTGTCGTAACAGTGAATTTCCTTCCATACAGATAAGGCTGAAGTTTCTGTAGTGCCAACACTATGGCTAGACATTCCTTTTCTACAGCTGCATAGCATTCCTCCCTGGGTTGGAGACTACGACTGAGATAAACCACTGGGTGCTCTTCCCCTCTGAAGCAATCTTGCTAAGTACACCCCCCACTCCATGGTTCAAAGCATCCACCTGCACAACAAATTCTTTGCTGTAATCTGGGCTGGCTAATGCAGGGGGTCCTCCCAATGCTTCTTTAAGCTTCTGGAATGCCTGCTCACATGCTGGGGTCCACACTACCTTATCTGGCCTGTTCTTCCTTGTCAGGTCTGTGAGGGGAGCAGCTATGGTACTATAACTGGGGGTGAACTTTCTGTAGTACCCTGCTGTCCCTAAAATGCCCTCACCTGCTTTTTAGTAACAGGTGCAGGCCATGCATGAATGGCTTCCACTTTGGCAGGTTCTGGCCTTATCTTACCACTCCCCACTGTATGTCCTAGGTAGGAGACCCTGCCATACCCACCTGACATTTTCTCGGCTTAATGGTCAACCCTGCCCTCTGTGTCTGCCCAGCACCTCCCTGACCTGTTGAAGGTGCTCTGACCAGGAATGGTTGTAGATGGCAATATCATCTAGTTAAGCAAGGGCAAACCCTCCTGCTCCTGCTAGGATACAATCTACCAGCCTCTGGAAAGTCGCTGGGGCATTCTTCATCCCAAAGGGCATCTTTGTTAATTCATACAAGCCAAAAGAAGTCACAAAGACTGACCTCTCTAGCACTGGGAGTCAAGGCACCTGCCAGTAACACTTGGTAAGATCAGTGGTTGCAAGATACTTAGCCCCACCCATCTACTCTAGGTCCTCATCTGTCCTAGGCATGGGGTAAGCATCTGACTCTGTGTGACTAGTTAATTTCCTGAAGTCCATACAGAACCTAGTGCTGCCATCCTTCTTTGGCACCAGCACCACTGGGGAGGCCCAGGTACTGTTGGACTCTTTAATCACCCCTAGTTCCAACATCTCCTGTACCTCCTCCCTCAGAGTCTGACTCTCTCAGGCACTCTATAAGGGGCCTGCCTAATAGGCCTTTGGGGTCCTGTATCCACCTGGTGCTGCCCCAGGTGGGTGCACCCTGGTTTCCCAGTGAACATGTCCCCAAATTCCTGCAACACTGCTCGGTTTCTCGAACCTGGGATGGAGATAGCTGCTGGGACATTGCTACCCCTTCCACTGAGGTGTCAGCCCGAGCCTCACTGAGGAGATCATTCCCCAGATCTCCCTCAGACTCCTCCTGAAATCCACGTCAAATGTTCAGCACAAGGGTCTCCCTATCATGGTAAGGTTTCATCATGTTAACATGGTACAATTTGTACCCCTGCCTTCTACCTAGCATTTTCACAATGTAATTAACATCACTTACCTTTCTTACCACCTTGTAGGGTCTATCCCAAGCTGCTTGCAGCTGGTTGTGTCTGACAGGAGTGAGAACCTTTACCTGCTGCCCCACAGTATACTCTCTAGCTCAAGCATTCCTGTCATACCACACCTTTTTCCATTTTTGGGCTTCTGCCAGGTTCTCCTGGGCCAAGCCCATGAGTTCCATGAGCCTTGTCCTGAGGTTTAGGACGTATGCAACAACAGACTCCTTGTGAGACTCGCACTCACCTTCCCACTCATCTCAAATTAAATCTAGAGGTCCCCTCACCCTATGCCCATACAGCAACTCAAAGGGTGAAAAACTTGTGGATTCTTGGGGAACCTCTCTGTAAGCAAACAACAGATGGGGCAAATATTTGTCCCACTCCCGCCTAAACTGATCTGCAGATGCACGTAGCATGGACTTGACTGTAGAGTTTAACCTCTCAATAAGACCATTAGTCTGGGGATGGTAGGGGGTAGTCTTCATGTGCTTCACCCCACAGGACTTCTGCAGACAAGCCAGCAGGTCTGACATGAAATTGGCACCTCTGTCAGTCAGTATTTCTTTTGGGAAACCTACCCTGCTGAAAATCTGTAACAACGCATTTGCCACCTTCTCTGCCTCAATGGAGGACAAAGCCACCGCCTCAGAGTATCATGTAGCATAATCCACTATCACTAGGATATACTTTTTCCTTGTGGAACTTGAGGTACTCAGAGGGCCCACAGTATCCATAGCTACCCTCTGAAATGGCTCCTCAGTCACAGGCAAAGGCATCAAAGGAGCTCTCACCTTGTCTCCTGCCTTGCCTACCTTTTGGCACTGTTAATAGGTCCTGCAGTACCCTGTTACATCTCTGGAAATTCCAGGCCAATAGAAATTCTGCATAATATGCCTCTTTGTACATTTTATGCCCATATGATCTGCAAAGGGAATATCATGGGCTATGGCTAGAAGCACCAGATGGTAAGCTCTAGACACTACCAACTGCTGTACTCTCTCACCTTCTTACCCTCCCTCAGGGGTCCACTCTGTATAGTAACCCTTTGTCCCAGTATACAGATTCCCCCGTTTCTTGAGAATAGGGTGCCTCCCTAGCTACCTGCCTCAGGCCTTGCAATGTAGGGTCTGAGAGCTGAGTCTGTCTCAACTTTCTCCTTGTAAGCATTCCCAGCTCCCCTTCCACAGGAGGTCTGGCATCCTCTGACAGTGGTGCTTCACTGTCACTCTGGGTACTACTACTCACCTCTACCTTTGCAGTCTCTTTGTCCAAGGAACCATCAGTACCCACAAGCAACTGTGGCTCAACTTCAGTTTCACTGCTACAGAGTAGCTCCCTCCCTGAAGTAACCACCTCACCAGTTCTGGCTGCAAGTATGCAGTCTGTCTGGGTCTCCCCCAGGCTATCAGACCCACATGCTTGTCTCCTAGCCTGATTGAGTGTAACTGCATAAGCATATGGTACTGCCTCATCCAAATCCTTCCCTATCAGGACATGTGCAGGATGGTAGTTTGGTACCCCTGTTGTCTCAAGGCAATATACTATTGGCATTTTATCTTTCCCACTTACTGGCTCCCTCACCTTTTGTTCCCCACCTTGCCTCCGTGGACACCTGTATGCCACATGGCCCCACTGGTCGCACTCAAAACATTTAACCCTAGCTCCTGGATGTGTACCTGGACTAGTGGCTTCCCCTGCTACTGGCAGATTCTGTTGGGGCAGTTTGTGCTGCCCACCATGGGTTCCTTTAGACCCATGAGTAGTACTGGGTTCCCTTTCCTGTGCAGGGCTGCCCTTCCTGCCAGGTATAGGTCTCCCTTCTTCCCCAACTCATCAGAAGTAGCACATTGTCTGTAAGCTAACCAGATCCTCATGTCCTCAGGCAAAATGCTAAGGGCTTGTTTCCTCACCAAAAGGTCTGCCAGCCCTTCAAAATTGGTGACCTGACATCCACTCACCCACCTATGGAAATAAATGCTCAGTTCAGCAACATATTCACACACACTTTCATCTGCCTTGTGTCTATGCTCACGAAACTTTTTCCTATACGTTTCAGGTGTTAGCTTAAGCAATTCTAACAAGTGATTTTTAACAGCAGTATAATCAAAACATGCAACGTCAGACATTTTTGACAAAACAGTTACAGCTTTACCATGGAGTAAGGGGGTCAGGAACCGTACCCAGAGCCTTTGGTCAACACTATACTGTTTGCATACCCTCTCAAACATATGAATGAATCTATCAAAATTATCCCCCTCTTTAAATTGCGGAAGAAATTTACTGACCTTTTGTGCTTCTGGGGTCCAGTTACTCCCTTCCCCATTGCCCCCGTGACTCTGGTGAAGAGTCAGCATTTCCCTCTCATGCCTCCTCTGCCACTCCTTTTCCTCAGCTTCTATCTCCAAATGCCTGGCCTCCAACTCAAGTCTCTTTAGCTTCAGATGGATTTTTAAGTCCTCTGCAGAAAGGTTGAGTTGTCCATTCTCCAAGGGTATTGTATCTCCACTGCCAGTCTGGTTGTCCTCCAGGTTGCTGTTTTCTGATGCAGCTGTAACCAAGGCTGCAGTCAGGTCTGCCTTAGTCAGGTTTCCATGTACCAGTTCCCTAGCCTGGCACATCTCCTCCAGCTGGCTGCTTGTCAGCTTTCCATACTCCTCTGTGACATGCTGCCTGCTCACCCGGACTAACTAAGCTAACAAAAGAAATAAAACAATTGTGATCTGAACTCTGAGTATTCTCTGCGTGGCTGATTTAGAGTACAAAACACCTTCAAAGCTCACTGTACACAAGCTACAGGAATTCACTCTACCCACACCACTACAAGCCAATTAGTATTTGCCAACCAATTAATATGTGGTGTGGATATCGCACCACTGCCAATCAATTAATATGTGACGCCCATGTCCTGACCCAGCAATCAAGGAGCCTCAATCCTCACCACTAACACCAGTGAGGGGCGTCTCATATAGGAAGAAAGGATAACAAATACACACAGTAAAGTGCAATTTCCCTTAAGAGCACACAGAGATCACAGTCAGTCCGAGGCTGGTCACTCCCTTGCTCTCCAGGTCCCCAGTAAGACTCCCCACTGGCACAGCTATAGGGTCCACATCTCAGCCTAGTGGGCAAGCTAAAACCTCCAGCACCCTCTCTGTCCAACCAGTGCTTCGTGTCCCTGCCTATGTAGCTGCCCCACACACACACACACACACACACACACTTTGAGAAGAGTTTTTACAACCACACAGAAACTCCTGGGGAATGCTGGCACAGGTTCTCCAGCTGTGCCCCCTTTTTCCCAGACTATACGGTAGTACCAGCTGCCACCACCCACTAATATTTATCAGCAACTCAAAGGCCCTTAAAAGGGTGTCCAGTTATTACTGTGCAATATTATTATCCAATTGGTAGTATAGCCCAGGGCTAAAGCTATTGAAGTGGCTTTGTGCAATTTACCAAAGGCATGCAAGTACTCTAAAGAGCTTAAATTATCTCTACAAAAACAGCCACAGTTGAAAGGGTTTAAAAATATTTAATAACAAATAGGGCACAAGACAATACCTTTTACTACACAGTGCTAGTCAAGAGTTCAGAGATCACAGAGAAATACTTAACATAATTCAGTAGTACAGTTCTGACATCACAGAAAAATACTTAGTCTAATCTTTCTAGATTCTAGCTATTTCTAAGAGAAAACACAAGTCTAAGATAAGCTTATATATAGAGCAAGACAGTGCTGATGAGTTGGATGGTCAAGACAAAAATGCTTAATGCTCTCTGATTCTCTCTGTTTTTAAAATCACATTCCTGGTTCACATTACATCATTCTTTACACTTCCCTGGGTTCCCAGGATAACAGAAACTGCATTTACATTCTTCACCTCTGGGCAGAAACCAGAGCAGTAAAGTTCATTTATGCATGCAAATTCTGGCCTTAAAACAATAGGCAGGATGCCGCCACTCTAGACTTGCTGATTCCGAGTTTTAACATCAAAGGGTCACAACATGCTTTTCTTGGTCAGTAGAGTGCGCTGTTCTAGCCAGTCTAGTTGCTGTAGTGCTAAGCAGTGGTGTGACTTGTAGGTTTGGTTGGCTGTAAATCTGGCGATCTTATTATAGGTAGTTTCAAGCTTGGAAATAAGTGTAGAATTTAGGTTTGTGAATATGTGGCAGCTGTAAAGGAGTGTTGGGAGTAATAAAGCCTGTGAGAGAGTTATTCAGGCAGTGTTAGTTAAGTATTTCTTGCTACGGAAATGGTGTCCAAGTTTGTGATAAGTTCTTTTTACCAAGTTAGTAATATGGAGATCAGACTTAAGCTGATCATCTATTGTAACACCTAGCAATTTAATACTAGACTCAGCTGAGATGGTAGTGTTGTTGCAGGATGAGATGGTAAATGTACTTTTGAGTGTGGTGATGTTTTTAGGGAGGAAGAGTAGGAGCTTAGTTTTTTTTTTTGGATTAAGTATTAGTTTATCACTAAGCCAAGTCTCAGTGATTTGGAAGGGTGCCTGGGTAGTTGAGTGGAGGTCAGCTGGGTTGTCAGCAATGGTTATAACAGTTGAGTCATCAGCATATTGCACAAAAGATGACTGGGGACAAGAGGAGTAGAGCAAGTTGGTGAAAATATTAAAGAGTAGTTGTCTGTGTGGACCCTTGGGGGACTCCCAATTGTACAGTGAGAGGGGAGGATAATGCAGAGAGCCATTTAACTGATTGCTGGTGGGTAGAGACAGCTGGAGAACCAGGAGATAATAGGGGGAGAGAAATGTAAGTTAATGAGTTTATCTAGAAGGAGTGGGTGAGAGACCATGTCAAAGGCTTTAGAAAGGTCAAGGAATAGGCATGAGACAAGTTTATTATTATCACAAGCTAGGGGGACTATGATGATGAATGATATGAATGCAGTAGTTGTACTATGCTTGGGACGGAAACCATGCTGTGTGGGTGTGAGAAGGTTTTCCTGGTGAAGGTAATGCATTACCTGCTTGTGAATGCATTCTCTAGGATTTTTGAGAGTGGAGAGAGTATGGCAATCGGTCTGAAGTTGGATATGTCTGAGGAGTTGCCCCCTTTGTGAATGGGTAGAGTAAAGAAATTCTTCCATACAGTGGGGACATAGGATTCAGAAATGGATCGGTTGATTAAGATGGATACAGGATAGGCAAGAGGTTCAGAGGCAATCTGCAGGAAGTAAGAGGGTAGCTTGTCAACAGATGGGGAGCAAGGTTTAAGTTTTGAGAGTAATGACTTTACATAGTTAGTTGATACTGCTTTAGAGAGGAGGAGTTAGGAGGGTTTGGAAGAGGTATAGAGTTTGTGGGGGTGCTAGTGTTGTTTCAGGGGGGGTTATTATGGAGGTTGTTGAGTTTATAAAATGATTGTTAAATTTGTCTTCAGGTGTTGCATTGGGACATGGGTTAGGAGAGGAATGGTTTCCTGGATGAAGAGTCTGTTTAGTAGAGCTCCAGAATTTCGTTGGGTCTGATTTAAGAGTAGAGGGAGGATTGGCATAGAAGTTTATTTTCTCATAATGGATGATTTTTTTATTTTATTTCTGAGTTCTTTATATTTCTGAAAAAGAGAAGGGGTCCTAGTTTTAGTCCACATTTTCCAAATCCTATCCCAGTCTTTCATGAGGGTTCTGGTAGCTTTAGTGAGCCAGGGAGCAGTATTAGATTTGATTCTAATTGTGCGAAGAGGAGCAAGGGAGTTAACAATGTTTAGGAATGTAGTGTTGAAGGAGTGGACAGCTTCATCTAAAGGAAGAGTGGTGAGGTAAGACCAGTTAATTTTGGAGAGTTGGTGAATAAAGGAGTTAGGACAGAAATGAGAAAGTGAGCAGGTGGTAATAAATTTGTTAGGTTTGGTAAGGTGGGGAGTATGTTTGGTAACTGTTATAGGGCAGTGATCGCTGAGGGTATTTGGAAGGGTTTGGGAGTTATGATAGTTTTGAGGGTGGGAGACCAATATCCAGTCAAGAAGAGAGCTAGTTCGGTGAGATTTATTAATGTAGGTTGGGGTTGTGATTAGCTGCTCAAACCCACGTAGGTTTATTAAGGAAGTAGTGTTGGGAGCTTGTATTTTAAACCAATCAATATTTACATCTCCCAGTATAATTATTTCATTGTGGCTGGTATGTGAGAGGGTGAGATAGGATGTTCTCAAGTATGTTAATATTATCACCAGGGGGAATATAGATTGCTGCGGCAGTTATGGTGTTGAAACTATTAAGTTTGAAGTTGGTCAGTAGGAGTTCAGCTGGTGAGAAGGAGGGTAAGTCTAGTGTGGGACTGATTTGGGAGAGACAATTGGAGTAGAGTATGGAGACTTCTCCTACTTTTCTTTTAAGTCAGTCTAATCTAAGGATATTATAGCCAGGAGGGATGATTTCACTATCCAGATGGTGTGGTTTTAACCATGTTTCAGTTGGGGAAACTATGTCAGGAGTATAGTTAGCTTGCCAAGCATGGAGTTCTTGAACTTTATTTACAAGGCTCCTGACGTTGATAGAACAGAATTGTACTTGTTTTTGCGGGTTGGAGGGGTTGGCAGGTTTAGATAAAAGGAGGTTATTGTTCAAGGTAGTGTCTGTAGGGCCTGGGTTAAGATGACTGTCACCAGAAAGAAGTAGAGGTTTGTAATGAGGTTTTAATTTGAGTAAGTAGACTTTGTTTTTTTGCTTTAAAGGGGAGGGGAGAGATATTTTTATTTTAGGAATGGGAGTGGTGGGGGGAAGGATGGAGGCGGGACAAATTCGTAGATAGGGTGGTGGTGTAGTACTTGAGTTAAGAGTGGTGTTTGAGGGATGGAAATAGGGAGTAGGTAATTGTGAGTGATAAGAGGTGAGGTGATAGAGTATAAGGAGTAGAGAAGGTAAGAGTATAGTTTAAGTTGTAAGAGACATCACTTTATGCGATGTAGAACAGAGGATGAGAGGAAGGGGTGGGAATAAGGTATAGTAGTCTGATAGTGGATAGTAGGTAAGTGTGGGGAGGAGCAAAGAAGGGAGGTAGTATGAGAACCAGAAGTAGAGGGTGGGGGATTTGGGAGGAAGTGAGGGGGTGTGGTTGTATGGGTAGGTATAAAGGTAATGATATGGGAGGTAGGAGGAGAGCAAAGTGAGCGGAGCAGGGCTACACCTTCCAGATAGTTTTTCTATCAGCTAGCCCAGGGACACTTACTAGAGATGCTACACCTGGAGAGCTTTCAGCTGCAATTAGAGCAAATATGGCATCCAGGGTTTTTAAAACCTTTGGTGTGTTGTACCAGAGCAATCACTTGGGGGGGGGGGGGGACCATCAACTGGAATTTAAAGTAGCAGGGGAGAATCCAAGGCATTCTGCTAAACCTAGCTAATTATCAAAGGACAGCCAAGGAAATAAGGTAAACATACAGGCACCCTTGTTCAAGGACTGGAAGGTTTCTCCAAGAAAAACTATGTGTAGGACTACACAGGTAGAAGTTGTATGCTGCTTACTAGTCTGCAATGGCAGATTTTATTATCTTTTATATTTGTATTCCCCTTTGCTCATTGTTTGCTGCACACAATGTAGCTAAAGATGAAAGCAGCTGGAGACTTTGCACCTCTGTTTGGTGTTTAGTGAAGAACAAGTATTGAGGAGGAGGGACTGAAGGCTATGACTATTGAGAGGGGCTAAATATCTTAACATACAACAAATTATCAACAGTGAAACGGATGAAAGGGGTGGGAGTGGGCTAAGAGGAAGAAGGTTTGCAGCTGTTGCCCCTGGGGTATGCATTCTAGCTGACTGTAACAGATTTTAACGAGGCATAACAGTAGTCACAAAAGCTGGCACCTACACTACACAAGTGGCGACAACAAGGTTCCTGGAGTTAAACCTGGGGCTGCAGTCTATTTTTGGATGATGCTGGTTAGAGTTTTCTTTGCTTTTAGCTGGAGTGAGAGGATTCCTTGCTCACACAAGTGGGGGGACCCAAAGCAATCAGGTCCTCAGTGGCTACTACACAAGCGGCAACAACAAGGTTCCTAGAGTTAAACCTGGGGCTGCAGTCTATTTTTGAATGATTGCTGGTTAGAGTTTCCTTTGCTTTTAGCTGGATTGAGAGGATTCCTTGCTCACACAAGTGGGAGGGGGGACCCAAAGCAATCAGGTCCTCAGTGACTTAGAGATGCTACACCTGGGGGGGCTTTCAGCTGCAATTCTGTCTGTTAAGACTAATGTTTATGCAAAGTGTGGAAAACAACTCCCTAATCAGGATTTCCACACTCTTTGCTTATTCTGTCTGGGCCCAGATCATAATATGCCCGTGTCCCCCAATGCTTGAGTTTGAATTCTAGAGCCATAACATTTTGGGCGGAACCCCCCCCCCCCCAGAAATATTTAGAAAAGGAAGACAAGTGTTGGCTTCAGCATGCCATGGCATCTGCTGGTTCCATTATTGAGCTTCCTTGCAGGAGGAAAGAGAAGCATCCAGTGGTCTTTAAGAAGCTGGGCAGGAGTGTTTCTTTATCTAATAGTATGCTTAGGCTTGATATTATCAAAGGAGGAGAGGTGCCTTCACAACCTCCTCCAATGACTGAGTGCATGGCCTAGGCATCTGACAAGATCCCTTTGAAGGCCACCATGTCATTGGCCCCATTAATTTCCATTCGATACAAGTCAGCTAGGGAGTCCAATGGATCTGGAGCCACTAAGCAGGCATCAGCTTACAACTTCTATTCAAGATTGTTGGAAGGGAAAAAGAATCCCCCAAAGCTGCAGGGAGGAGATCTCAGCAAACTGAATGCAGGCCGATGATGTACCTTATACCATGTTTAAGGCAAAACATAAAATGTCTGCTGTAGACTTGCCCCTGCCTAATCCTTTTGAGCCACAGCCATTCTTGCAGGCCTTACTAGCAAGAGCTTGTCAAGTTAGATGAGGATTTCATGGAATTCATGAGATCCAGGCATCTGGGCCCTGGCAGGACCCCTACACGGGTAGCTTCTTCTGCCAAAAGAAAAATAGATCTTTCACCTCAGTACTCCTTTGATTCCAAAATGAGGACATTCACAATCACAAAATGTCTCACTCACACCATGAAAATGAGCTGGGATACATTGACCAACTTTTAACATCATCATATGTCATATAATAGTTGAATGACACTCTTGCCTCTTCTTCATAACCTGAGGATTTTTCCTTTGGAGAGACTGTACACCACATGAGAGAGTCCTTTCAACTGTGATGCTCAGGACTCCCCTCAGTCCTAGAAAAGGGTCAAAGACTTTCTTTGCCTTCCTAAACATAAATCCCTGGCAATTTCTCCAGTTCTACAGCTGGATGATGCTATTCAGGACATAGACCTACAGCCTGATTGCCAGTCCCCTGTCCCCAGGAAGACCTTACCATTTTTATAGGGTCTTGGATTCTTATATACGTCATTTTAGAAATCTAGTGTCAGACCCTGAGATTGGTCTCCTGAGTGTCCAAGGGAGCCAAGGCAAACACCTCTAAGAATGTTTTGCCCATTGATAGAGTGTAGAACCCTTGACATACTTGGGGGGAAAAGTTTATACTTAAGCTATCTTAGACATAAGAGCATTCAATTCGCCGATTCATTTGGTTAAATTCCAGGAATCCCTCTTGAACCAACCAAATTGGACAATGCAGGGGATCAAGGATGTACAAAAAGTGTTGACATAACTTTGTAACACCAGTTCCCAGGTTGCTGAATGCACTTTACAACGCAGTTTTGATGCTGTAGAAACATTAAGCAGGGCTGCTGCCCTTAGGGTCGTTAATCAGGAGACATGCTTGGTTTAGAGAGCAGTCTTATTCCAACTGTGTCAGAGCTAAAATCCTTGATGTCCTCTTGGACAAGGATTTCCTCTTTGGACGCAAGGCTGAAAGTGTTTTTAAAAGACTAGAAGAAAAGGCTTGGACTATGCAAACTGTTAAAGACTTTCTGCATGTCCCACCTCCAAGGTTCAACAGAAACTATCCTACCAAATTCTGGTCCTTTCCCGCTTCCCAATCAGATACCAAAAGCAGAAAGACCAGAAGGGATGGACAGCAAAGAACATGGCAAGCAGACCTCAAAATCAGGCTTACTGGGTCCCAACCCCAGGGATTCAGCAGGAAGAAACCAGGACTCAGACAAGCATCTCTCTGTTCCTGTACCTCAAAAATCCCACCCTAGCCAACTTACAAAGCTAGGGGGCAGACTTTCCCACTTCCAAAATCAATGGCAAACAACCTCCCAGGACCGATGGGTCCTAGAAATCACCAGAACCGGGTACAAAATATAAATTGCATCTATTCCAAGATTCTCAGGCATTTCCTCATCTCAAAATAGCAGATCAGAGAAGTAGAGGCTCATATCAAAGATCTCATAGCACAAAGATCTATAGAACCAGTCCTCTCGAATGATTTAGGAACAGGGTTTTACTCCTGAATGTCTCTGTTCCCAAGAAAAGAAGGAAACTGGTGACCCATGTGAGTTCTCTACAAGGTGAACAAGTTCTGGTGGTCCCAAACTTCAGAATGATAACTTTACAAAAACGTCTTTCCATGATCTTTTCTCAGACAGACACTGTCACCTTACATTTAAAGGATGCTTACCTCCACATTCCTATAGTGAAAGAACACAGGAGGTACTTTCATTTCAGGGCAGATGGGACACACTACCAATTTTTTGCATTGTTCTTTGGCTTGTCTGCTGGTCCTAGAGTCTTCATAAAATGTCTGGCTCCAGTAATTGCCTTTTGCGGGTCCAGGGGTGTGCAGATGTACCTGTTTTTGAATGACTGTCTCTTAAAAGCAAGCGCAATGAAGGAACTCAACTCTTTTCTGCAAATGACCATGGAATACCTCTCAGACTGAGAGTTCACTGTCCATTACATAATGTCCAACCTCCAACAGCCTTATACTTCTAGCGGCTTGTTGGATTCCAAAAGACAAAATAGCCTTTCCAGCCTAGGAGAAAATCTCTGCCTGACACTACTACAGCAAGTCAGTTTCAGGAGAAATGTGTAACAGCCAGGGAGCTCTTGAGACTGCAGGGCACATGTCCTCCTGCAACCTAATGATACCCGTAGCAAAGCTGCACATAAGGGACATACAACAATACCTGAAAAGTGCAGTCAGTACCAACACCCTCTGAACTTCAAAGTAAGTCTTCCTTACATCAAGAAAGAACTGTTTCATGGACGACGTACTCATCCTCAAAGAATCCAGGAGACCCAGCAGCAAAAGGTCCTACATCTTATAATGGAAAAGATGCTCTTCCCAACTGTTTTATCTTACTTGGTGGAACTTTCTTCTATTAAAATCCATGCCTCAGCTATATCCGCCTGCCTATGCAGCATAGTCTATTTTCCCACCCAACAGAGAAACAATTTCTCAAGGGTGTCATTCACTCGATCTTACAGTTGGGACTTCCAAGATAGCTGCACACTGAGTAACAGCTTATTTCTAGCTCTTCCAGTGTAAAAACAGAAATTCAGCAGTGAAGGCCAGTAGAGTTGTATTTATGGGTAAATTTCAGTAACTGTCTAGTAAGTGTTCAGCCTGGATGCCAGGAATAAAGAAATACAGAAGACCTGGAAAAAATCGGCTACAAAAAGTGAGGAAGAAACACTGACTGGGGAAAATTCTGCAGCTGTTCAGCAAAAGGCAGTGCAACCTTCAGACTTGACTTATAGTAACCTACAGGAAGATACAAGACAACTGCATATAGACCTCATTAAACTAAAAACACTGATGGAGTATATCAACACAAACAACAAAAGACTAAAAAATGGAAGAAGCTTTAAACAGATATTCAGATGAGATGATAAGGCTGCAAAAATCAGAGGTCAAAATGAAGAAAAGGATGGCTGAATGTGAGACTGCTCCAGAAGAGATGTTTCAAAAAATAATAGAACTAGAGCACACAGCATGTAGGGAAAACTTGAGATTTTCAGCTATACCAGAGAAGCTGGAAGAAACAGACTGCATTAATTTTATGAAAGCACAAATAAGCAACTGGACTGGTACTCCAGAGTAGGAGTTAGTTGAAAGGGCACATTGTGTGTATGCTCCAAACCTAGCCATAAGAAAACCTAGACCTTTAATAGGAAAGATGCAGTCCTACTAGCAGAAGGAGTTGATTCTGACAAAATTGTGACAGAAAGACAAAATACTGAAAGTGGAAGACAGCAGAGTGTTTGTGGAGAATGATTACTCACTACACCAGGCAGAAGAGCAGTAAATTCATTCCACTATTCAGGGAATGTCAAGACACTGGTGTGAGATTCAAACTGCTGTATCCATCTGTCTTTAAAGTATTCTTTTTTTTGAAAAGGGTGAAATGGCTCCCCATTTGACTAGTAGAAGGAGAGACACTTTTAAGTGTGGTTTCTGTAGACAAAGTCAATATATTTTGGAACAAGACAAAGTTAAGACTGGAGAACAGATTGTGTATACCTCCTTTCATTGCACTCGTAACGCTTCAGGAATTGTTTATTTGGCAAAATGTTTACTTGGCAAAATGTTTACAGTGTGCTGGGTTTTATATTGGAAAGACCAAATATAAATTTAATATGAACATGTTTAGGATATTAAAAACTAAAACCTTAAAAATTCTTTATTTAAACTTATTCATTTTTTTCCAGAACATGTGTTTGCTTTTTTTTTGGTTTAGATATTGTACCTAAAGAAAATAGGAGTGGACCTTGGAAAGATTTAATTGAATGTAGGGAAACAATTTGGCAAATTAAATTAAATGCTTGTGTGCCCCCAGGTTTGAACAAGCACATTTCTATTGCTAGTATAATGCGTCTTAAATCCTATAAAGGTTAATGAGTTCAAAAGTTTATAAAACTTTTTTTCTTAAGATTTTTCACATAGGAGTCTTTTAGAGTATGTATGCATTTTTATGTTTTTTTAATTATATTTTGTTTATTGGATGGTTTTAGTCACATGATTAAGTGTTAAGATGTATTTAAGCAGGTGTAATTTGAATATGGGCTTTGTGGATTCTGAAGAAGTGATAAGATACAGTGGATATAAAAAGTGTACACACCCCTGTTAAAATGACAGGTTTTTGTGATATAAAAAATGAGATCACAATAAATAATTTCAAAACTTTTCCCACCTTTAATGTGACTATAACCTGTACAATTCAATTATATTAGGTAATTAAATCAAAAGGTGCTTCAACAAAGTATTAGTTTAAGAGTGTGCACACTTATGCAACCAGCTTATTATACGTTTTTTATTTTTTATATTTTTCCCCCCTAACAGATTTGTTTGTTTTTCAATTGAATTGTACCAGTTATTGGTCACATTAAAGGTGGGAAAAGTTTTGAAATGATTTATTGTGGTCCCTTTTTTATATCACAAAAATCTGGCCATGGAACGTATTATCATGGAACTTATAAACAGACATTTGCAACCTTCAAACACTGGACCCCCATGCAGTTTGGGTTCATGAAGGGCCGATCTTGTCTCCTGAACCTGATTGACTTCTTCAAATCAGTCTCCAGAGCAATGGACGAGGGTAAGGTGGTCCACACAGCCTATCTGGACCTCGCCAAGGCCTTCGACACCATCCCCTACTCTGGAATCATAGATAAACTTACTAAGCTGGGCATTAATCCCTACGTCACTCGATGGGTTGCCAACTGGCTTACTGACAGAACCCAGACTGTAAAAGTAGCCGACTCCAAATCCAGCTCCAGACAAGTGACAAGTGGAGTACCTCAGGGTTCAGTCCTGGGACCGCTCTTGTTTGGCATCTACTTCTCTGACGTACAGGCCAACACTAAGGGACTCTGGCTAACAAAGTTTGCAGATGACTCCAAACTGGGAGCCATTACTGAATCCCCAATGATGTGGATATTCTACAAAAGGGCCTTACAGAAACAGATGCTTGGTGCCATTGCCATGGGCTCAATGCCAAGAAATGTATATTTTTCACCTTTTGGAAAAAAACCATACCCGTGAATTACCACATAGGTGGCAGTACACTAAACACTGAAAGTGTGATAAGAGACTTAGGGATACAGGTGGACAGTGGTCTCACCTTCGATAACCACATCGCCACAACAGTCAGGAAATCCTTCTGTGTGGCACACCTCATCACTAAGGGCTTTTCATCCAGAAAAAAGGAGATCATTGTCCTACTCATCCCTCATTAACCCCTTTATAGAATACAATGCCCCGTTTGGTATGTACCTCTCAAAACATCTGCAACAACTGGAAAGGCCACAGAAATACCTCACTAAAAGAATCACAGGCCTAAAGCAGATGCCCTACGCTGACCGTCTAAAACAACTCCACCTATAGTCTGCCTCATATCATCTACTCAGAGGTGATATCTACTTAACATACAAGGCTATGTCAAACCCAGAGCTGTTGGACATGCTACACTTAAAGAAATCCCAGTCCCTCAGAGACACACACTCCAGGGATCTAAACCTTGTCATCACAATGAACAAAACATACTGGAGGGATAGGTTCCTGACCCAGAGACTCCCCAGACTATGGAATAGACTGCCCATACATGTCAAGCAGAGAGCCTCTTTGGCCCTCTTCAAAAGGAACCTTGATGATTGGATGGGAGATAGGAAATTCACCCCAGGGTTCACATCAGTCGTCCTGCTAGACAGGGGTCCAGGGAAGTAAATACTGTGGGAAGAAATAGCCAGGGAATTGTTATGGCTAGGCTTGTATAGGCCCTAGGGCCGATAGTCTAGTACCAACCTATTAACCTATTTTAACAGGAGTGTGTACACTTTTTATATCCACTGTATAACCAACAAAAGTGCTTAATCATGTTTTTATTTTTTATGGCTTAATTTGGTTAATAAAAAGTTTTGTGTGGTTCCATTTCACAAGCATTTCTCTCTTTCCTTCAGCTATTTGTTTTAAAGTGTTCTTTCCTGGAGGGACATAATCATTTTTTGATTAAGTGCATGGTAAGGAGGAAATACAAAAGTTTGTCTAAAAAAAGTGAGCTGTGAAACAGAAGGAAATTTTGCTTCTTGTTCTTCTGGTAAGAAAGACCACATAGATACTGTACCTGTGAAACCTTTTCTAGTATTTCAATGGAAAATGTTGGAGAGAAGGAAGGGAGCACTAGAGTTGACTAGATGAATCAAGAGTACATTGGAAATGAAGCAGAGACAGGATTTGAGGGATGATGAAGAACAGTAATAAAACCAGTAACTCAGTGTGGGATTACCTTGCAATAATTATGTTTGTGAAATATGAAAAAATAAGAAAATCTAGAAATATTGGCCTTTTTGAAAATGTATTGGATTTGTGGGGGACTCTAAAGTATATGCCCTACTTCATGTCATTAATGTTCTGAAAAATGCTTTGGGGAGGGGAAGAGAGGGGAGGAAGCTTATCTGTAAGTAAAGAAAACATTTTCTTTTCTTAATAGTACTGTATTTGTGATATATGGTTTTCTGTGCACGCTATTTTTAAGTGTAATGGGGGTTGTAAACAGGTGCTGTTTTTATCTTTCTCCCCTCTTCTCTCTTTTTTGTTGTACAGTTTTGAAAAATATAGGCAATGCAATGTAAAAAAACAAACAAAAAAGCCTGGTTAAAAAGGCATGACAAAGTTAAAATTAATGTGTTTTTTTTTTATTCTTGTGTGGGGAAATGACTGTATTAAGGACCTTAGATTGATTAGTTTTAAGAGACAGCAAGTAAATGAAAAAGAATATTTTATATTATGAGGCTTTTTTTCTAGCAAATGCATGTGCACTTCGTAGCAGTTCATAGGATCATAGGCAGTTACTACGCTATTGGCCCTGAGGCCCTTGCAAGCTTAGCCAAGAATTTAGCCCATGTTCCAACATATCAGCACCCCATGCCACTGTCCAGCAGGGACATAGGTCAAATCCAGAGGTGTATTTTCTGTTCCCCATCCAGTTATCCTTCCCCATCCAGTTATCCAGGTTGCGCTTTTAAAGGTTTAATGAGGTACTCTGCTTTACATGGAGAGGGAGTCTATTCCACAAAAGGGGGAGTCTCCTGGACACAAATCTGTCCCGCCAACAAGTCCTATTAGTGTCACAGACCAGATTGAGGTCTCGCATGCGGGTTACTCAAGTGGAGCTTGACTTGCAGCTATGCAGCAGTTCAATCAGGGTGGGGACTATGATTGCTTTGTATGCCAGAGGTCACCCTGAGGAGTCTGTAGGAGACTAAGTAGAGGGACAGGGCTTTTAGCCCATCTGTGTAGGGTAGATGTTTAAGGCCCTGGATTCTCCGGGTGAGGATTCTCTGTGGTCTCTCCAGCTACTGCATGTGCTTTGCGAGGTACATGCCAAAAGGGGCATTTTATTCAATAATCGGTTATAAGGGAGGATACAGGGATGTTATGACCACCTTGTTCCTGGATGAGATACCCTTACTAATGAGGTGGCCATGTAGAAAGCTTTCCGTACAACGTAGGCAGTATGGTGGTCAAATGTCAGTTTGCTATCAACCTGGGTTCCCAGGTCCCTCACAACTAATTGCATGCTTAGCGCCTTATTATCATTGTGATCATTTGTGAGGACGTCATTCTTCCCAAAAGGGATGATGATGCATTTTTTGTCATTCAGTTTGAGGCCATGTTTCTGGCAGTAGTCATTTGTTTGGGTGAGACCCTCTTGGAGGATATCCACATCACTAGGGGAATTGTTGACAGCTCCCAGCTTGCAGTCATCTGCAAACTTGGCCAGTAATAACCCACTAGATTTGGCCTGCACCTGTGAGAAGTATAACCCAAACAGCAGAGGCCCCAAGACCGATCCCTGAGGTACACTATTTGTTACGGGTCTACTACTTGAGGTGGCTTCCCCTATTTCGACTAGGTGGGTTCTGTCAGTAAGCCAGTTTGCTACCCATCTGGTAACATGTGGATTGATGCCTAGTTGAGAGAGTTTACCTGGTATACCTGAGTGGGGAATAGTATCAAAGGCCCTGACCAGGTCAAGGTAGGCGGTGTGCACCATCTTCCCATCTTTGGCCGCGGAGACTGTCTCAAAGAAGTCAGCCAATTTTAACAGGCATGACCTCCCTTTGACAAAACCATACTGCATCAGATCAAGTGTCTGGAGGTTGCCAGTTGTAAATGAGGTCCATGATAATCCGCTCCATGGCCTTGCAGATCAGGCTAGTTCGGCTGGACTGGTTCTGCAGCTGGTCTTCATGTTTCCATGGAAACAGTCTGATAGCAAGAAACCGGCTGTCTGATTCTCATCTCTCCATGGAGACAATCTGATAAAGAGAAAATGGACACAGTCTGGTGGAAGGGGATTGGCGGAGGGCAAAGGAAAAAAAAGAAAAGATAAATTGGCTAGGACATAATGTTCTCTGAAAGCAGTTGTGGGTTTTCCCAGCTGAGAGGGCTTTAAAGATAAGACAAAACCAATTAGACTTGAAGTAACGTTTTCTTTTTTTTTTATGCAGTGGAGATCCTGATATAAACAGATGCTATCTTTTTCTTTCTTCAGTTTTAAGAAATGTAGACACTGCAGTGTAAAAAAGGGAGAGAGGAGAAGTGGGGAAGAGAGGAATGGTCTGGTTAAGAAAGTATGATAAAAGAAAATAATCAGTGTGCTTTTTCCCATGCTTGCATAGAGAAATGACTGGGCTAAGACCCTAAGCATTATTCAGTAACAACTTTATTACAAAGCATGTAAATGAAAAAGAATATTGAATAGTGTAAGGCTTTTTTTTCTGGTAAACAATGTACCCTTAGCAGTTTGGTGTCTGGTTTGCATGCCACTAGAATACAATTTGATAAAGAAAAGTAGGTTGGAGAAAGTGTTTACTGAAAACATTCAAGTGTTTCCTCAGCTGGGAGAACTATAAAAATAGAAAAAATCAAATGGCACTTACTAGTAAGCACAGGCCGCACCATGCGTCTTAGCATGACTGATCTATTTTTTTGGTTAACTGTAGCCTGTCTATGTGGCTATCAACTTAAAACGTTTGTTTTTATTAGGAAGCAAAGACTTCAGTATTTGAAGATGTACATAGTTTTGTGTGTTATTATTAAGTTAGGTTTTAGAGGGGTTGAGAGAGGCTTCTTTTTGAGGGCTTTCCGAAAAACAGAAAGTTAAGTAAGATGTGGCATAGGCTCAAATGGATATGACAAGAAACAACTGTATAAAAGTCCAACCTGCCAAACAGTATATGCATGTAACATAAAAGTTGGAACTAGACATTTAACAAAAAAAGCTGTTATACATAAAAGGTGGTAATAATAACTATATAAGAAAATGGTGCTTTCTGTAATGTCTTTCAATCTGAATGGTCTTAGAGATAAATATAAAAAAAGAAAGAGTAGTGAACTATATTTAAAAATGTATAGTGCAAATAGCTATGCTACAAGAGACACCTGGAAAGAACTAAACATCTGAATTTGATAAAGGATTTCAGGATGGTTATTAAGCAGAATATCTCGGGAAAGGAAAAGAGGAGTACTTATATTAATTACAATAGGAGCTCTGATAGTGACAGGCAAGGGGAAAAAAGATAATAATGAAAGATATATAGTACTAAGGGGCTACTGGCAAGGGAGGAGGATTACACTGGTATGCATTTACATTCAACCTAAAACTGCTATAATGGAGCTTAAGACAATTCTGAGAGAAATAATCAGCTTTCAGCAAGGAATATTACTTATAGGTGGAGACTGGAATCTGGTTTGCAACAGTGAAGATGTGTCTGGGGGGCCTAGAAGGGAAAATATAACAAAGCAGGGTAGAGTTTTGAAGAATTTTATGAAAATGTTTGGCATGGAAGATGTGAATTCAGTACTAGGAGTGTGGAGTGAATTTGCATATTATTCCCCAAGATACAAAAACTGGGCTAGGCTAGATAGAATTTGTATATCACAGGAACATGTGCATTTACTTCATGCGCCAATAATACCTAAAATAAAATACAAAATAATGAAATAAAAATGAGACACTGGCACTTTCCTACCTATCAGCTGAAAAGAGAGGAATTTAAGGAATGGATTTGGAATTAATTCAGGAGCTACTAGAGAAGACAGAGATTTATTCTGAAAATATACATAGGGAGTGGGATAAAATTAAAGTGGAGTTTAAAAGTAGGGTGGAAATAAAGGAAAGGAAGATATGGCTAAGAAGTAACAAGAATTATTTAGAGGGAATGACAAATGTTAACGTATTGCAAAATAGGGGGAATCTCTCAGAACAAGAAAAGGAGCAACTGCAGAATGCTAAACAGAAAATAACGGATTGCCTCGATAATATGCACGAGTTTAGAAAGACTGCTATTAAGCAGCTGTTTTTTTTTTTTTTTTTTTTTTTTTTTTTTATTATAATAATTTTGGAGCACAAAATCTGTTAGCACAACTCAGGTAACAGAACATGGAAAGGGCTGTCACCAAGCTTAGGGAGCCTATAACAAGGAAGATAATAAAAGATCTTGTAGAAGTATTCGAAATATTTAGAAAATTTTGTGAAAGTTTGTATAAAGCAGAGAAATAAGGAAATTAAGAAAAGGTACAAATGGGAATGTTTATGGAAGAATTAAATATGCCAAGGTTAGAGGTAGATGAGGCCCAGTTACTAACAGTTAGGAGAGGAAGAATGAGATAAAAATGGCTATGTATAACCAAGCTACAGGAAAGTCCGTAGGAATTGGTGGTATTCCTGTGGAAGTTTGGGAGCTAGGAGGGGAAAACTGATAAAGATCTGGAAGGTTTTAACAGTAGTTTAAGAGGAGGAGAAGTACCAGCGTCCTGGAAGAAGGTGGTGGTAATTGTAATGGCTAAAAGAATGGCAAAAGTGATACCAAATTTATTGATAGATATGGATCAGTGTGGTTTTGTGCAGGGGAGGCAAACATTTGACAGTATTAACAGAACATTGATGATCCAGAGGGAAGCAGAATGTAAGAAAATACCACTGTTATTGATAGGTCTTGATGCAGAGAAAGCATTTGACTGACTAGACTGGGACTTCTTGAGCTGGGCAATGTAAGCATTTGCTTTCCCTGATACAATTATAAGGTTGATTAGAGTACATATGAGGGATGGGAGGCGAAAATTAAAATGGGTGGGGTTCTCTGATAACTTCTGCTTGAGCAGATGAACCAGGCAGGGTTGTTCTCTTTCCCCTTTGTTGTTTGCATTGTATTTAGAACCATTAGCAAAGAAAATAAGGGACTCAGAAGTTTGAGGATATATTTGATATGCTAATCAAGAAAAACTGGCTCTACTTGCAGATTATATTATTTTATACATGACAAAACCAGAAAGAGACATTACAGTGTTGTGGAACATTTTAAGACAGTTTCACATCTTCTCAGGATACAAAATTAATGAAGTTAAAACAAAGGCAATAGTGGTAAATTATTATCCACACACAATTTAGTCCAGCAATATCCATATTCATGGGGGCATGATAAAATGAAGTATTTAGGAGTATGGGTTAGAAATGACTCTGTTGTGGCAGCTAAGGATATGTGGGAAGAGACTAAACAGAAGATAATACAAACATTGAGAAACTGGAAGCTTTGTTATATCGACATGGATGCTAAGATACAAGTAATTAAAATGTTTTTAGTCCCTTTAGTCTTATACACAGATCAGGCATATTTGTATCAACCAGAAGAGAAGCTATGGATAGAAATTAAAAAAAAGAGTTGAAGGATTTATCTGGGAAAGGAAGACAGCAAGGGTCAAGTGGGATAAACTGATTTTTCCAATAGAAGAAGGTGGACTAGGATTACCCAGTTTGAGGGGGTATTTTAGAGCAACACAGTTAATGCTCTTATCCATAGCACAAGCAGAAAACTGGAATTCAAAGTGGAAAGGAATGATGGTGATACAGGGGGAAAGCTCAGGAAATAAGGAGAGATTGGGATATTTTTGGAAGCAGATGCTTAGGGAGAACAACAAAAATCATACAGAGTATTATATTCATAAAATAACAGGGAGTTTTCTAAGAACTAAACCAGCACAGGAATGGAGGAGGAGGATTCTGCCAATAGGGATGACTGTGGTTAGGGATACAGATAATAAAATTATTATTGTGGCTGCCAAAAAAGCAATTACTAGAAAATGAAAATCAAAGTCTAGACCAATTTTACTAGAAGTAGTGAATATAGCAACAGCGATAAAACAACTGGAATTGGGATCTTTAGAAAAGGGACAGAGCAAACTACATAAAAAAAATGGAACAATGTATGCAGAGACAGAACAAGGTCTAAAAGGTAGGATTTGAATGTGCCATATAATGATTAACTGAGAATGACTAAATAGATTATAAGTGATATATAATGTTTGCAACTACAGTTGTTTTAATGGTGTCTGTGATGTATAATGTTTGCAACTAAAATGGTGTTAAATGTATTTGTTTTTCATTTATATAAATGGAAGATTGCCTATGGCATACGTAATAATTTAATAAAGATGTTTATTAAAAAAAAAATGGTATTGTTCACTTAAGACCTCTGAGGAGGGTGCCTGACCCATCCTGGGACCTTCATTTTGTCTTGGAAAAAAAAAAGTTATGTACTTACCATAACATTCCATGTTTGTAGTCCATCTCACCTACATTCTTGCTGGATGGGTTCAGAGCCGATATTCAGCTCCGACTTGGGTTACTGGCTTGAGGCTAACCCTGTCCCATGGTGCCTCATGGCAATTCCCCAGATCTTGTTTGCAAGAAAGCAATAAGTACCTAACAGTTATGGAACTATCAAAAACCGTGTACATACAGACAAAATATTATGTAACATTATCCATGTTAGGTGGACAACAACTACAACCAGGTCAGACAGCATAAGTATAGTCCACCAGATCCTCCAGGAACAGGAAGGGGGCAGGAGGGAGGGACGCAAGAATGTAGGTGAGATGGACTGCAAACATGGAACATTATGGTAAGTACATAACTTCTTTATGTTATGTAGTCCTATCTCACCATAATTCTTGCTGGATGGGACAGCGTCTCTAGCACCTTTATCCTGTGTGGCTCAAGCGAAGAGACTCTTCGACACAATGGACCCAAAAGATGACCTGTCCCGGGAGGCCAAGTCCAATTTGTAATGAGTGACAAATGTATGTGGTCTTGCCCAATTAGCTGTTGCACAAATAGTATCAATTGGGAGCCTAGATATAAAGGCACATGAAGTAGATACTGCCCTTGTAGAGTGGCCTTTTACTTTCTTGGGTAACTGTTTGCCAGCAGTCTGATAAGCAAAGGAAATGCAATCTGAAAGCCATTTTGAAAGGGTAACCTTAGAAACAGGCAAGCCTTTATTTTTGTCAGAAAAGGAAACAAATAATTGATCTGATTTTCTGAATTCTTTAGTCCTGTGTAGATAAAACCTGAGAATTCTGTGAATGTCTAATTGGTGTAGTCTGTACTCAGATTTATTAAAATGATTTGGAAAAAACACTGGTAGTTCAATAGTAGTGTTAAGATTATGCTCTGAGCATACCTTGGGAGGAAAGGAAGTGTTGTCCTGAGTGAGACTCTATCCTTGTGGAAAATAATGTAAGGAGGTCGAATAGTAAGAGCTTGTAGTTCTGAGACTCTCCTATCAGAGGTTATGGCTACTAAGAATAGTGTTTTCCAAGATAATAATTTCTGATCAGATGAAGAAGAAGGTTCAAAGGGTGCAGAAGTTAATGATGTGAGAACTAAGTTCAGGTCCCAGGGTTCTGATGGTTGTTTGATTGGAGGCCTGAGAAGAACTCCCTTCAAAAAGGTTTTGCACAAAGAGTGGGACATGATGGGATTTCCCATGAAGCCAAAATGCAAATTAGAAATGGCAGCTAACTGAACTCTGACTCTAGCGGCTGCAGCTCCTTCATGAAAAATGGATGCAAGGAATGACAACATAGATTCTATAGGAGCTGTATAGAGATCTAAGCCTTGGTTTACAGCCCAAATAAAGAACCTTTTCCATTTGCTGGAGTATAACTTCCGAGTAGAAGGCTTATGGGAAGAAATCAGAATGTGTTTGACTGAAGGAGAGAGGGAAATGCACCTGGCTATTCGTGGAACTGGAGCAGCCATGCTGTCAATTTTAGGGTGTGGATGGTGGGATGGAACTGCCCCGATTGATGAATCAGGAGGTCGGAAGATGGTTCCCAGAATCCATGGTTCCTCCAAAAGGTAGGGCCACAGGAAGGGGAACCAGGCTTGCCGAGGCCAGTAAGGAGCATTGAGGATCAGGGTACTCCTCAACTGTTTTGCTTTTTTGTATTACCTTTGGGATGAGAGGAAAGGGTGGGAATGCATAAAGACGTCCCGGGGGCCAATCGTGGACTAGAGCATCCCTGAGTGACATCCCCGGATGGGGAATTAGGGCAAAGTAGCTGCTACATTTGGTGTTCAGGTGTGTGGCAAATAGGTCGCAGCAAGGCTGGCCCCATCTGTGAAAGATCTCTTTCGCAACTTCTGCATTCAGGGACCACTTGTGAGGCATCAGAATTGCTCAACTGAGTTTGTCTGCTATCACATTGGATTTCCCCGGGATGTGCGTTGCTACCAGAAAGCATTGAGTGTCCATCGCCCATTTCCAAACTCTTAAGGTCTCTCAGCAAAAGGGATAAGATTTGGTTCCCCCTTGCTTGTTTATGTACCACACGATAGACATGTTGTCTGACTGAATCACAATTGTCCCGGTGGGAAGAGAGCTGTCAAGTGCTTGCAACACATATAGCACCACTCTCATCTCCAGAACATTGATGTGCAAGTGGTTCTCATGGTTCTGCCAAGTACCTTGGACTGTCATTCCCAGATAATGCCCCCCCACCCCATCTGGGAAGCATCCGTGGTCAAAACTGCTTTCTCTTGTGGAGGAACAAGTGGATGACCTAAGAGAAGTTCTGTATGCAACAACCATGTCAGATCCTTCTTGCAGGTATTTGTGATAAGAATCTGATGAGACGAGGGAAGATCCTGCATCGACTATTGGGCAAATAGTAGCCACTGAAGTATTCTCATGTGCAGATGGGCTAGAGGAACTAATAGAATGGAAGAAGCCATAGTCCCTAGGACTACCCTGGCCTGAACTTTGTGACTGTTTAGCAGGGATCTGACTTGGTTGCATAGAGATTCTACTCTTTCTGGTGTTAGTCTTGCTGGCATGGTGGTTGTGTCTGTTTCTGAGCCTAAAAATACAATGTGCTATGAAGGAGATAAGGCTGATTTTTTTTTAGGTTGACTGTGATAACTAAACTGGCGCACAAGGATAGAGTCTCGTTCCTGGTTCTGATGTGGTGATGCTTGGTGGTAGCAGTGAGGAGCCAGTCGTCTAGGTATGGAAACACCTGGAATCCTTGATGCCTCAGGTGAGCCGTTACCACTGCAATGCATTTGGTGAACACTCTGGGGGCTGTAGTGAGGCCAAAGGGCAGTGTTCAGAACTGAAAATGACTGGCTCCCAGCCGGAAGTTTAAGTGTCTCCTGGAGTGCCTGTCCATTTTGATGTGGTAGTACGCATCCTGAAGATCTAATGAGCACATCCAATTGTCTTTCCCGATAAAGGGAAATATCGACTGCTGAGTGATCATTCGGAACTTCGATTTCTTTACGGACTTGAGTCTGCTAAGATCTAGAATTTATCTCCAGTCCCCTGTCTTTTTTGGAACTAAAAAGAATCGAGAGTAAGTTCCGGATCCTATATGCTCTGTGTGGACTTCTTGGATGACTGTTTTTTGCAGCTACAAGATGACCTCTGATGTTGCACAGTCTAGTTGAATGGGTGGCACGTCTGGTAGAGACCGGTTTACTCGGGGATCGGAAACAAAGGGGATTATATAACCTCTGGATATTATGGTGTTGTACCCAATGATCTTGCGAAATGTTTAGACAGGCGCTTGGGTACAGAGATAGATGACCCCCGACTGCCTCCAGAGATGGACAGTCGGGCAACCCCTCTGGGGCAATGGAAGGGACGATCAGAGAAGGTTTCTCCATCTCCCTGGTGTTGCGGACCTCCTCTGCCACAAGGGCAGCGTCTTCCATTATATCCTCCCCCTCTGCCTCTAGGGGAGGGTTGACCCTGTGCCTGAGGGAAACCCTTTTGAGATTTACGGAACCACATTTTCCCTCCTGTGTTACCCTTGGGATAGGGTCTAGATGGGAGAGAGAAACAGACTCCAACAGCAGATAAGGTTTTCCCTTCCTACTCGCACCTGGCCAAGGTCTCTTTCACCTGAGGTCCAAAAAGAGATGAACCATCAAAGGGGACGTTAGTGAAGGAAGACTTAAAGGATTACGTGAAGTTACAAAGACGCATCCAAGAATGTCTCCTGAGAGAGATTCCTGCTGCAACTGCTCTACTCGCTCCGTCATCTGCATATGAAATCAGCCTCATGGAGGAGTTAGCTATCGATGCAAGGGTGGAGAGCTGTGCAGAAACCTTATCCGTGGATCCCGGAGCTACTGAATCCTGAAGGGTATCTCCCAACTTCTTCAGGAGATCCCTCTGAAGACGAGTGAAATGGGTAAGGTAATTCAGCGATCTTAGAGTAAATGCCGCTGAAGAGAAGGTACATTTCCCATACCTATCCATCGTCCTGGACTCCATGTTAGGAGGATGGATATTAGAAGATGTTTCAGACACCTCCTTCTTGGTGGCCGCTGCTGTCACCATAGCATCAACGGGAACTCCTTTGGTAAGAAAGGACTTGTCTTCCGATGCAATCATGAATTTATTTGGCCTCCTTGGGACGGGCTCACCTGTGTCTGGGTAGGTCCAGGCTTTCTGGGATTTGACCCCCAAAGAGCTGGTCATAAGGCGGTGTCACCCAGGAGGTGGAAGGTCGGGGACCAAAGGCCTGAAAATACACTGATTCATCCTCAGTAGGGTTAGAGGTCTTCCAGTCACCCCTCTGTCTAAGGATTTGTAGGATGTCAGAAAGAGACACCTCCCCAGAGTGGGATCTAGGGAGACCCTTCTGATTCCTCCAAATCAGTGTCAGAAGTGACAGACTCACATGAGTCAACATGCTTGCTCTTACACAGTCTCTTCCGAGGGAGCTATCCAGTGGGATAATCTGGGGTGGTTTTAGAAGAAGGGGCACCTCCAATGGCGGATGCTTGGGTCTCTGGTTCCCTATGCTGTGGGGGTAGCAGAGGAGAAGAGGTTGCTGCTTGCTGCTGGTGGGACATGGGTTCCAAAGGTATGGCTTTTGCAGAGGATAAAGCCTTCTCTATTGCTTCGAAGGCTTTTCCTCCCCGCTCTGAAAAAGTCCTCCGCTCTGAGGAGACGGATGGTCGGCTCCTAGCAAGGGGGAACGGCTCTGAAGTAGATGTGGGAACCGAGTTAAGCCGAGCCGAGGCACCAAGAGGAAGGGTCGGTTCCGAAGAAAACCCAGGGTGATTATCCTCCTCAGAGTCGACTCGAGAGCGTCAGCTCCCAGATCCCTCGGCTCCAGACTGAGCCACTGAGGATAGAGTAATCTGTTCTGAGGAAGTAGGGAGGATCCCCGGAATCAACGGATCCAACACCGATGAAACTGAAGTGATTGGCTCCAAGAGCGAAGCAGTTGGAGGAGGAGCAGTTGTTTGCAAAAGGGTCGGCTCCAAAGCCTTTGGATCCGGAGGGACCAATTTCTTTGCCAGAGCTGGATCAGAAAGCAACTTCTTCACCACCCGCTCAATGTCCTCATCTGAGAGTGTCCTGGAGGATTGGGTGGAGACAGAAGGAGATCTCCTCCTCTCCAAAATAGGAGATATCAAAGTAGGTGAGACAGGGTCAATGTCAGGTAATTGTCTCGGTACCGAAGGTTGCCTTGGCACCAAAGAGACCGACGGTACCGAAAGAGAAGAAGCTGTACCGGAGCCAGAACTCCTTGGCTCCAAAACTGGAGCCGAAGATTTACATTTTGAAGTCTTAGGAGCTGCCTGACCAAGTTCCAGCTGTTTCTGAAAGGAACTGGTCATAAGATCCCTATCAATGAGTTTTCATTTTCTTTTATTCAAGACCCTGGTACTGAACGCATGGCAAAAGGTACAGGGGCTCTTGCAAGTGAACTTCACCTAATCATTACAAACAACTAGTGTGATTGTCTGTCAAAGACATCTTTTGTGAACATCTATCACATTTTTTAAACCCCGAAGGGTGATGGTCCTTATGTTCTCTGTCCTTTTCTTTTGACATGCTAACAGGAACAACTATTATCTAGCTAGAAAGAAGACAATATTAACTAAACTAAAACTACTATCTACTGAGGTAACAATGCCAATGAGAACAGTAAAGACAGAGCAGAAATTATATTGTTTATTATAAAACTTTTTTTTTTTTTTTTTTAAGACTCACACAGGGAAGAAAGGCCCTCTAAATTAAATGGGCAACTATGGCCCTCTAACTGAAATGGGCCATACAATCCTATGGGGGAAAAATAGGGGTCAAACTCTGAACAGTAACACAATAAGCTATTAATAATAAAGATGTAAAGATGAAGAAAAAAGATGGAAAAGGACAAGATTTAGTAAATAAATCTATTACTTAGCCAACAAGCCAGTAAGGAGACAACCTCGAAGCTTTCGCGGCAAACGAAATCTGGGGAATTGCCGTGAGGCACCATGGGATAGGGGTTAGCCTCGAACCAGTAAAGGCTCTCAAGCTTTAGTATCGGCCGAGTCCAGCAAGAATTATGGTGAGATAGGACTACATAACATCTTACCTCTCCTGCTTTTGACTTCAGGCATCAAATTTACCACCTGAAAAGCCGTCCTGTTAGTAGCTGTCACATTGGCCAGAAGGATTTCTGAACTTCAGGCACTTGTATGTAGGGAACCATTTTTCAGGTTTCAGAAGGAGAAAGTCTCCTTGAGAACCAACCCCTCCTTTATGCCTGAAGTAGTCACGGAAGTCTATGTAAACCATGCAGTACATTTACCTGCCTGTTTCCCTAATCCACAGAGCAAAGGGAAGAGTCCTCCACTCCCTAGATGTGCACAGATTGCTCATTTTATCTGCACAAGACTAAGAGCATCAGGAGATCAGATCAGATTATTTATAGCTTTTGCAGCTACCAAACTTGGGAAAGTTGTTACCAAATTTATAAATAGATTTTTAATTGTATTGTCTTTTGTTACAAGCACCATAGCAGAAGTGTGCTTAAGCACATCAGGACACATTCCACCAGAGCCACTGTAGCTGACACTGCCTTTATCAGGGGAGAGTCTACCTAGTCTGTTCTGGAGGCAGTCACCTGGTCCTGTTTACACACTTTCTCCATACATTACAATCTATATTCTGCTTCAAGAGCTAGAGCTGACTTCACCTCAGCAATTGTACAAGGACTGTGTCCCATTCATAAGGTACTTTGCCAACCTCCCTCTTTCTATAGCTTTGGGAATCCTCTCGTGTTATTACTGCAACAGTGAAACACAGTGAACATAGTGCAGTTGTGTATACTTACGATTAACGTGGAGTTTCGAGTGCTTTCACTGCTGCATTAAACACTCGCTCCCATCGCCACCTCTGTACCTTAGTATGGTTTGGGGTAGGTACCCTCTTTTTCCTTCTAGGCATTCTTCCCTACACTCTGCTGATTCACTATAGGTCCCTGTGATCTCTCTCAATTTGGGGACAGTATGGTCAAGTCTTGTCCCTGCCAGTGGCATGGAGCATGGGGCTTTGGACAGTGGGGAGAGGAGAATGACAGAGACCTTAAAAATGGTGCTGGTCAGTTACCCTGTATCCACTGATATCTTAATGTCAGAGGGGTGGGTGTTTCCAGAGCCTAGAGGAGGGGAAAAACTCTCTAGTGTTTAGGTCAGCCAATGGTTTCCAGGGCCTGAGCCATGAGAGTTGTGTGACTCTGATGCTGGACTCTCAACATCGAGCCATGCCTAGACTTGAGACTTAAGGCATTCTTAAAGAATAAAGATCCTATCTGTAAGGTTCTCCTTGTATTGGCTGCCAAGAAAATGGAATCCCCAGCCCAATCGTTTGCTCTCACCACCCAGGACAAGTTATAGATAATTTCTTTGATGCAGTCATCTTTAGGCTCTACCTCAATACAGTGCCCAAATGTTCTCAGATTAACAGAATTGGAAAAGGGCACTGAAGTGGCATTTTTGGACTCCTTACTTACATTTCTTGTCTGTTTTGGTGACAATGTCACCAAGCACCTCAAGGGGATGGTAGTGTAAATCTTCGATGACTGTGGGAGTAAAAGTCCAGCCTTCACAGCATTACTTTTAAAAAAGCACAGAGGAACGAATGCCAAAGAAGGTTCTGGCATGGGTCCTAACCAGATCACTGGGGGAAGCAGTGGAAATTCCCAGAAAACAGGCACCTTCCAAAGCAAATGCCTGCCAGAAGAAGAGGTTTTTGCTGTTATTCAGGACATTGTAGGTAGTCTCCTTGTATTCAGGAATGCCCCTGAAGCATTACCCAACTGCTTCTCTTTAGAGGCAGTTGAAGGTCAGCTGTCTCACCAGCTGCTGCAGTAATTGAAGATCACTTAAAAAAGAGGGTTCAGAAACATAGTATCCACAGGTTACAACATTCCTTTCATAAGTACAACCCCACTGCCAGTCTTTGCAAGACAACCCGCCCCATAAGAAATTTGCAGCAAGGCAAAAGTTAAGCAGCTGATTACAAAAAAAGAGCTATAAAAGAGGTCCCACCTTACCAGAGAGGTCAGAGTTACTACTCCAGAATCTTTCAAGTGCCAAAGAAAACAGACCCTCCTGCACAAACTGGATCTTACCATCCTAAATCAGTATGAGTAAAATAGAAATTCAAAATAATCTTTGTGAAAACTAATAGATCTGATGTCATTTTTATTCATTCCTCAGCCAATGGGTCTTGGAGCCCATTTGGCCGCTTTTCTTACAGACGCTTAGATACGAAGCTCGAGCTCCTCCCCTTACCCATAATGCTCCTTACTGCTCTATTACCTCAGATCTCGTTTTCCACTCTAAAAATTCCGATGCAGATTGTGTTGTCTCAATCTCTGGGTTCTTCTTGAGTAAAAATAGAATTTGCTTTTTTCTATTTACTCTTTTTCATCTATACCTTTTCCTTCCTTTACTCATTTTTTTGGTGATTTTCACTATTCTTCCTTTTTACCATTGTTGGTAACACCTTTACCATTATCTTTTGTACCTGCTTTTTAGGGCTAGTTACTTAATTACCATTGTTGGTAATTTTTCTTTTTCCTCTATCCCTTTCTAAAAAAAAAAAAAAACACATTTCTGTTGTCCCATCCTTAACATAACTGAAAAGCCAACAGGATTTAAGAAGTACACTTGCTGTGATCATAAGATGCCCAATTCTGATGCCCATAAGGAATGCCTTTATTGTTTAGGCCCAAGTCTTCCTGATTCTCCCTGTTAAGTCTGTGGAGGGTTCAGTTCCAGGACTATCAGCGACAGGCACAAGTTGGTTTTAATGGGCCTGCTTCCAGGTTCACCTCCTTCTTCTTCTTCTGTCCCAGGGGCTCAGCTCCCCACCAGAAAGTCAAAATCTTCTTTAGAGCCCAGGGAGCACAGAAAATGCTCATCCGTCTGGTCTCCTAAGTCTGCTTCAGCATCGGAGCTGCCTGCTAAGCTTCCTAAGCACTTGGATCTGACATCTTTGGAACTGATGTTAATGGTCTCTAAGTCCCTTCAGCCCCAGTGCCCTCGCTTCTCTCAAGAGCCAATTTCTCCATGGCTCTGATTACAATTTTTACAGGAAACTCCCAGAAGGTTATCTCATCCTCCTTCCATATTGTCTTCTGTCAGGTCCTCCTGAAGTCTCTCTGAAGCGTATGTGGATAGGATGATAAGGAAATTCCTCAGAGCTCAGATTCAGATGGGAATACTACCAGCTCCATCACCATCGGATCCACAAGCCTTCAACCTGTTTCCCATCCCATCATTTTTCCTTTTCCGATCAGACCAGAAATTTTGGAGCTGTTGGATCTGAGAGCCCTGAGAGTCGTAGCGTAGGATCCAAAGATAGCTTCTTTTTTGACTTCGACTTTGTCCCTGACCCATTTGGAGCAGACTGTCCTTGAGCAGGATGAGTCTCAGAGCCAAAGTGTCAGCAGTGGATCCAGGGGGGATGCTTTTGACTCCAAGAGTCTTAGAGCCATAGCTTCCCCTCAGAGCCTTAGCTGGACAGCTTGGGTCTGACTCTTCCCTTGGAGCCAAGATCTGGTCAGGGTTGGAGCTCGACAGCGCTGGGAGTTACTGCTCCAATGAGGTTGGGTACGCCTTCTCTTGGTCCCTCACCCTTCAAGGTGGTAGAGTATTCTCCCACCCGAGCACTCTTTTGACTCTTGCTTCGGATCCTAACCTCACCCCCCCCCCCTTTGTATCCAGCCTCTGAGCCTCATCTGCCTATTCCACAGGGACAGCCGGTCCATATGAGCTTTCATGCAGTTCCAGTTGAGGAACTTCTTGTTTCTTCAGACACCTCCCCAGATCATCCCACCAAAGACATTCCTGGAAGAGATTGTGTAAGAGAAGGCAATTAGATTCCACCAATTTTGATGAAGAGGGAAGGGTCCCCCAGATCACCAGCATAAGATGTCTCCTTCAGAAATATTCTAGAGATCCTTCACCAAAAAGGTGGTTGGTCCTTCCAAACCCCTTCACTGAAGGAACTGGTGTTCCTAGAAACCTTCGGGTCTGGTCCATCTACATCTTGGGTTACCCCTACGGCAGATGAGCTCATAGATCTTGTCTCCCACCGGGCTAGGAAGGAACCAGTTACCAAAGAATCGATCCACCGTCATCTGGACAGGATCCTAGCTCGGCAGAGACAGGCTGTTTTGGTGTAAGAGAATCCCTGTAGATGCCATGGTTGTCATCGCAGCCACAAAAAAGGAACTGGCTGAACAGAGCTCCACTATCCATCCTCCTAATAGAGAGTCCAGGGCATTGGACAGGTTCAGAAAGCTTGTTTATGCTTCAGAAACCTTTGCCTTACTGTCGCTTAATTACTTGGCACACTTTACTAGACTACACATGGACTTGATTAAGGAACTCTCTAAAGGTTACCCCTGTGATCATGTTGGCAGAGGAAGAGAAGGTTTTTTCTTTGCAACTGGCCACCCTTTAATCTATATCTAATTCATCCATGAGATTAATCTTTGATGTAGCTGAAGGTTCCTCATGGACTGTGGGTTCAGACGTAGCAGTCAGGAGACATGCTCGTATGTGCTTGTGTGATTTTGCGGAGCCCTTTAAGTCTTCTTTCATCAATGCTCCCTTTGATGGATCTTCCTTGTTTAGGCCCACTGTTAAAGGCACAATTTCCTGTAGTGAGCAAGATGGAAAGACCCTGTCTGCTGAGGGAATCCATTTTGCTTCCCCGCAGAGATCCATTTTGAGGAATCAGTGTGGAGGTAAAAAAATGTGGTTCCAAAAATCTCAAAGGCCTTTTCAGGACTCATGAGGGGAAATTTATCCCAGGGTCAGAGAAGGAAATTCCAATGGAAGACACCATCCTCACTGCAGAGGGGATCCGCAAAACCAAGGGTTCTGAGATTCCTTTTCGCAGTGAAGGGTTGCCTGACTGTTTTTCTCTGGAGGTAGTTGGGGGGGGGGGCTTGTCTTTGCACCCAGATGCCTGGGCAGCCATCACAAAAGATTCTTGAGTGCAAAAGATCGTACCCAGAGGATATTTCATCACCTTTTTACATATTCCCCCACTCAAATGGAAATGTTTTCCCAATGTTCCACCCAATCAGCGGAAGTTAGCAGCTTTAGAATTTCAAAAGAAATCGATCAGTAAAGGGGCAACTGGTGAGGGCTTCGAGAATGGTGACTCGAGATAGTGATTTTGTTAATGAATGTAAATTCATGGAGAGTCTTTTCTTAAGGAGAGGGTACCCGGCTGATCTAATTTTGTACTTGGTTTGTGAAGTCCATAATAAGCGGGTGTCAGGTTTTTATGTTCCCATATTAAATTCTTCCAATACCAGTGAGAATACAAGTCCAGCAGTTAAAGCTAGCAAGACAATCCACCCCTTTAGTCTTATTCTCACATATAATGTGGATGTAAAGGATATTATTTCTGTTATTTATAAGAATTGGAGTTATCTCATGCAAGATGGGCTGTGTAGAGCAAATGCAAGGGAATTCCCCAAAATAACATTCAGGAGGTGTAAAAACCTAAACGATATCTTAGGGTCCCAGTATGAGCCTATGTTGGCAAGATCTGGCATGTATAAATGTAACGTGCTGGTATTGTAAGTTTATTATGGTGGGCTCATCTTTTGTCATCAGAGAATTTAGACATACTAGTCAAGGTAGATTCAACTGTACCAGTTCTGGAGTTATTTATTTAGCCCGGTGTTCTCATTGCCCAGTTTTCTACATCGGCAAGACTGATAGAAAACTAAATGAGCGTATCTACGAACATACATACGCAATTAGAAAAGGTAAGGTAGAAAATGCATTGACAAAACACGTAAAGGAAAATCCTTCCCACCTTTTCTCATTTACTATCATTGATCATGTTAGATCGGATGGCAGGGGTGCCGTTGATTCTCTCATTTTAGAGGGAAGAGAGCTGCTGTGGCAACTAAGATTGGATGCCTGCCACCACCCGGGTATCAACGATAGGTTGTCTATTTCTTGCATATTGAGATTAAAGAGCCTCATGAGATAGGGCGTAGCATTATTTATTCTATTTCATTTTATTGTTGTTTTCACTTTATTTCAATTTCATCAGTACTAGGGATTATATATTTATTGTTCAATAGAATACTATTAGATTTAACTAGTGGGATATCATGGACTCGTGTTGCAATTTTTATAATGATTTTTAACTATATATTTTTATTTCAAGCAGAAGTACGATGTACTGTATTTAGTACGAGGGAATCACGTTCCATGTTTTTTCATACTTTTTTCTAAATATTTCTAGCGTTTTTATACGTTGTTCATTTGTTTTATCATTATGAAAGGGTACTTAAATGAGTGGTGATTCAAGTGACGTTGTTTCCGTTTTTATGCTTTCAGTCTTTCTGAGGAAGTTGGTGAATTTTAAACTGACGAAAAGCTCGCAAAGAAGCTTAAGTTCATTAATAAAGTCTGTTATTCCAGTGTTACCAGTCTCTTTACTGGATGTTTTTGAGGAGCGAAGGAGTGTAGTTTCCTTATTTTGGTACAGAGTTTGTGCAAGTACTTGGTTCGTTGAAGTGATTTAGAGTACAAAACACCTTCAAAGCTCACTGTATACAAGCTACAGGAATTCACTGTATCCACACCACTATAAGCCAATTAGTATTTGCCAACCAATTAATATGTGGTGTGGATATCCCACCACTGCCAAACACAAATGTGATGCCCATGCCCTGGCCCAGCAGTCAAGTAGCCTCAATCCTCACCACTAACACCAGAGAGGGTGTCTCACATAGGAGGAAAGGATAACAAATACACACAGTAAAGTGCAATTTCCCTTAAGAGCAGACAGAGATCACAGTCAGTCTAGGGCTGATCACTCCCTTGCTGTCCAGGTTCCCAATAAGACTCCCCACTGGCACAGCTACACGGTCCAGATCTTAGCCAGCTGGGCAAATTAAAATCTCCAGCACCCTCTCTGTCCAGCCAGTGCTTCGTGTCTCTGCCCAAGTAGCTGACACACACTCACTTTGAGAAGAGTTTATACAACCACACAGACACTTCTGGGGAAGGCTGGCACAGATTCTCCAGCTGTGTCCCTTTTACCCAGACTATACGGTAGAAATAACTACCACCACCCAGCTAATATCTATCAGCTACTCAAAAGCCCTTAAAAGGGTGTCCAATTATTACTGTACAATATTATTATCCAATTGGTAAGTGTGACTAAACAGTCAAGGCTTATTTGGAGTGACTTGGACAGTAAACTCTATAAATATGTAATGTACTCTAGAGCTTAAATTATCTCTACACAAAACAGCCACAGTTGAAAGGGTTTAAAATATTTAATAATAAATAATAAAAACACAAGGCAATACTTCCTACTACACATTGCTAGTCAAGAGTTCAGAGATCACAGAGAAATTCTTAAAATGACACAGTAGTAAATTTTTGACAGCACAGAAAAACATTTAGTCTAATCTTTCTAGTTTCTAGCTATTTCTAAAAGAAAACACAAGTCTAAGATAACTTACATAAGAAAACAGAGTGCTTCTGAGTTGGATGGTCAAGACAAAAATGCTTAATGCCTTCTGATTCTCTCTGTTGAAAAGCAATGATATCTTCAGTTCTGAATCCCATTACATAATTTTTTGCACTTTCCTGGTGTTCCAGGCTAACAGATACTACATTCTTGTTATCTTGCACCTGCAGGAAACTACAGCCATAAAAGACATTCCACATGTAAACTCTAGTAATTATTCCTTAAGTTAAAACAATAGGCAGGATGTTTCACTCCAGACTCATCGACTCCAAATTTAAACTTCAAAGGGACAGACATGAAATAATTTTAACTTCAAAAGGACAGACAAGAAATGCTTGACTTAGCTTTCTTTACAGCAGAGGGCAATGTTGCTACATTGATTTAAGTTCAGCATTTCACAGCATATCCTTTAATTTAAGAAAACAGGCTTGTAGTTCAACATTTCACAGTATTTTCTTTTCAGTTATGAAAAAGTCTGTAGTTCAGCATTCATATTTACAAATGATAGAATTATCTGCACAATTCTCTCTGGCTAGGCTGGCAGTCTTCAAAGTGTCATGGACTTCCAATAATAACATTCTTCCCTTCTCAGCTCCTACTTCTACCATTCTGACTAACATTTTTTAAAGGATAGGAAGACTTCTTTTCTACTATTAAACTTCAGTTAACAGCTATATCCATCCAAATTTCACTTTTAATGAGATCCCTTCCTTGATGATTTCCAGAGTATGTGAAGTTTTATTGAAAGGAATTTTTCTGTTTAGACCTCCCATGAAAAACCCCTCTTTTTCTTTGGCTCTTACAGTTATCCTTCAGGGACTGACTCAGAAACTTGAACCGGCGAGCAATTGTGACATGAAATTTCTTTCAAGGAAAACATTCTCTTGGTAGCAGTTATACTGGCAAAGTGAATTTCAGAGCTTCAGGCCTTGAATGCAGCACCTCCTTACATTATTTTCATAAAGATAGGGTTTCCCTCCAGACTTATCCCACCTTTATACCAAAAGTAGCCACAGAGGCAAACATTAATCAATCCATTCAGTTGTCAGTTATCTTTCCCAATTTTTCTAATAAGACCGAACACTTGCACCTTCTTAATGTTCATGTACTATTACATTTCTACTTTCACAAGACCATACAGTACAAACAGCCTGACTAACTGTTTATGTCCTTCTCTTCTAAGAGCTTAAGTCAAGTAGTCTCCAAAATTACCCTGAGCAAATAGATTACTGACTGTTTTTCGATGATTTACTTTCAAAATGATTTGGAATTGCCTTGTCATCCTAGAGCCTATTCTACCAGATCTGTGTCCACCTCATCTGCCTTTCTTCCAGAGCATCTATTGATTATCTGTGCTGCAGTCACTTGGTAAAAGACTCACCTTTGTGACTCATTATAAATTGGGTATTGTCTCCAGAAGCAGACCTTCCTTTAGTTCAACAGTGCTCCGGCATATCCTTCTTTAATCTTAGAGTTGCATAACTGTGGACTCTGACCCATCAGTGAGGAAGAATAAAAAGGACAACATCAGATTTAGGAGTTATGTGCTTACCATAACTTGGCATCTGTGTTGTCCATTTCCATTCTTCCTCACCTTCATTCCCAGCCATCCCCTGACCTTGTCATTTCTAGAAAGATCTTGGATTATATAGGAACCTTCACGTTCCTGTTTTGAGTCTTAATCTTTTCTTTATCTGTCTCTGTAAATTAGTGGACAGTAGGTAGCAAACTCGATCTGAGGAGTTAGGGATAATGTAGTATATTATGGAAATAGGGAGGAGCTCAAGACTAGGATCCAAATTCTTGAAAATGCAGCCAAATCAGATCCGAGGATTGGATCCATAACCTAACAGTGAGGAAGAATGAAATTGGGCAACACAGATGCCAAGTTATGGTAAGTACATAACTCCTAAATAATTCAGTCTGACTACCAATCTTAAGTAAGCAAGTGAGCTTATTGTCATATCTCCTGTGCAGAGTAAGGATGTATGCCTGGTAGTGAGTCATAGAGGTACTACCCTTCCATGTGTTCTCATCTTGCAAAAAGGGAACATGTTCTCAGACTCCTGGAGCATCTTAGCATGTCCTGTCCTAAAGGATAAGGTTTTGCGAGTTGTGGCTGATTCATATTGTTCTTGAGTGAGACATTCCCTAAGATCAACCTGTTTCCCACTGTTGAAAACTTGTTTTTCGCGTGTTCTGCTTGATGCAATTGAGGGGGGGGGTGTTGAATGCATTGTCAATTTCCTAATAAGGAAATATTTCCTGTATGATTTCCAACCGTTCTCTTTGAATCCATGTATAATCTTAAAATTCAAGGAAGAAAGAGCTGACTTAACCTTAGTGCCCCTTAATGGCTCAGGAGGGTGTGGTTTCAGGCTGTGAGATACCTGACAATGCAAGACGATCTCCTGGTGCAAGCCAAGAAAGCTCACCCTCCCCACCCACCAACACCCCTACCACTACATTAGGGCCTTCCTGCTGTTATAGATCATTTTATCTTGCCTGCCCAGTAACACCATTACCACCACATTAGGGCCTTACTAATGTTGTAGATCCTCTTATCATGCCAGGTTTTCTGGTTTGGGTGCCTGAAGTGATTCAAGCTGTTAGGAAGCCTTTTACATGACTGACTTCCTAACTGACTCTGTTTTGGCACAGAAGTATCCTCTAACTTCATTTGGCTGATATTCAGGAACATCTGACTTATTTCATGCACCTGTTTTATCTAGTCTCAGTTATTCCACTGTCAAAATGTGTGCTAACTATTATCAGCCTGCCTTGACCTCACATTGAGCAGAAGTATGTCCTACAATTTGCTGGTAAGTCAGTTCTTTAAAGAGGTTCTGTATCACAATCCTCATTCAAAGAACCTCTATGCTTTTTAATATTTTAACTCCGTGCTTGGCAGGTTTCCCCATTCTGTTTTCAAACCTAGTAGATCAGTGGCTTTGAAGTTTGTCACTTACCATATTTATTTAGTGATGGCCATACCTCTACCAGCAGAATCTTCTGAGCTTAAGGCCCTCCTCATTAGGGAACCATATCTTGTCTTTCATCAGGGCTGGCTTCAACCCACATCTCCTCCCAACATTGGTATCAGAACTGTCCTTAAACTGTTCCATTCATATCTCTTTTTTGTGGGGTTAAAAAAGTAGTTGAGAGAGCACCCTTCACATCTTCGTCGTGTGCCACAAGCTCATGGAAATGGTACTTGAGTGTAGAAGGACAGAACTGCTATTCGTCTCCTTTACTTCAATGGGGCAAAGCTTTTTGCTAACCAAACCCTTTACGATTTGGTTGCAGACTGCTCTTTCTTTTGTTATTAGGTGGCAAACCGCATAGTACAAAATGTTGCCATCAAAAGCCACTCCAGTAGAGGTGTGGCTATTTCAGTGTTTGCTTCAAAACTTTTCCATTGTAGATTTTCAGTTAATGATGACAGACTCAATATGTGTCATGTTGTGAGCTTCAGTTTTTCAGCATGTTAAATATTCAGAAGTAAATGGTTGCTTGCTTGCAAAGGAAACACCAGCTGGGCAAACTGCAAGTAATTGCAGTGGCTGAAAAATATTAACTTGTTTTCATGACAAACATGCATTGTAATGAGACCAGCATCAACCATAGACCCTGCTAGTTAACTGTATGTTGAAGTCTCAGGAGAGAGTAACTAAGAACAGTTGCAGATGGTGCAGTCGGTAATGTTCTTATCTGTAGTGGGTGAAAACTGTCCAAGTGTATAGTCAACTCTTCACATAAGTCAAGCAAAAGTGCAGACACTCTTAACACTGCATTCTGACTATATGGCTGAGATTTTTGAAGACATGCAAGATACTCAGCAGCAGCTGGAGCGGCCCTAGGTCAACTGGTGCCCTAGGCAAAAGGGTTCCACAGCGCCCCCCAACACATTACCTGGTGCCCCCATTGTGGTCTACCTACACCAGATAAATACTGGAAAAGCGCCCCTGCTAGACTGGCACCCTAGGCGTCCGCCTAGTTGGCCTATGCCTAAGGCCGGCCATGCTGGTTTCCACTAAAACAAAATTTGAATTCCTCTGTGCTAAGATAAGAAGTATTAAAAGATATAGGGCAATACGCACAAAAAATGTGAGCTTGCCAGAAAAGATGGAAACAGATAATTGGCTTGCCTCCATTCAAAATTTGCTGCATGAATGGACTGACCTTTCTGTGGAGGCCACTCAGCTGGAGAAGAGTACATAGGATCTTTAGGAAGCTACAGCTGTCAGCCAGGAATCCAAAACCTGCAGTTGTCCACTTTGCTATATAAACCTTCAAGGAGAAGATTTGTAACTTGTTATTGAAATCTGGTAAAGATCTCTGGTACTGTACTCATTGACTGATTGACTGTATTGTGAAGTCAACTACTCTGTTGAAACTATCTGCAAGAAAACTGATTTTATCCAGGCATTCCATTTGTGCAGCATTAAAAAGTTGAGATTTAAACTATTATAGCCATTAGTTTTTCCAGCTGGAGCAAAAACTGTCCTTATCGTGAAGGAGTTCTTCCTTTTTGCAGGTAACATTTGTAGAAGCCATGTTATCTGAAGCTGAGCCATCAGCAGAAGCAGTAACCAGTTTATGTATGACTGACAAAGCCCTACTCGATCAGGAAAGTATCCTCAACCTTTTAAGCTGTTTGAACAAGTGTAAAAGTAAAGAATTAAGTACTTTCATGCAAGGCAGTAGAAAATTACTGTCTTGTATCTTGCAAACCATCTAAAAATTGTCATGCAAAGAACTGTACCCATTTATAGTTTACTCAGTTCAGTTTGATCCTTTGATCTTGTTATACTGACTCCCCATCTTAAACTGTAGTCAGGTGAGGTTTTTCAGAATTAGACTACAGTAATAGTTATGAAATAATTACGAGGTTTTACCTTAACGATATTCAGAGAATTGTTTATAATTTTAAATATCTTGATTATAAACTACGGTAACTTGTGTTCTCTTATTTTGACTGTAGATTGGGTATATCCTGTCCCATGATCCCTGGCTTTTGTGCAGTTATGTTTCCCCCCCTTTTCCAATAATCAGAGGCAAGATAGAAAGTAGTCATAATGTAGTTCTTATTCATAAATTAGATATTTTGACCCCATCACAATAAGTCACTAGCTTATTTTACATTAATGTTGTATAGAGATCCATGGCATCCTGGGGAAGCCTTTAACAAACATATTTTCATTATTGTTTTTATTAATTTAGATTTGTTGACACTGTCCGATTGACTTAATGAGTCATTCCAAGTAATTGCTTAACTAGGGTCCAGGGGATGGCCCGAGGCATCTTTGCACCTGTGCATCTTGTTGGGACTTGCTTTGCAAAAATAGCTAATTTCCTTTCACAGTTTTCTGGTAGAATATATAATATGAAAAATGTGTGTATTTGACTTTTTTGTACTTATCTTTGTCAGAGAATTTGACTGTGTTGCAGCCCATAACTGACTCAGAGTTGATAAATGTATGACTTTTTTTAATTCAGTACTGAAAGCTTAAACTTTGATAAACTGTGCTTATAATAATGTTTAAAACAATGGTAATCCCTTCTGTTTAAAACAGTGGAAATCCTTTCCCCAGCACATCTGAGAAAATCAAAAGGTTTGGTTGTGTTAAGTTGATTTCTCCTGTGTAGTAAATTAAGTTGTGTACCAGGGCAGTTGAAATATGCTTCCCTTTGTAACTCGGTATGTGTGATAAGAAGCATTTGGTTTGGCTGTATTTAAACTAAGCTGGGGACTGTCCTTAAGATCTTTTTTGCTTTCTATGGTTTCCTGATTTAACAGCTAACCACTTGAGAACTGTAGTATAAAAGAACGGATACTTTCATTCAAGCAAAAGTGAGGCTGTTATGTGTGCATCATTCAAGTAATTTAATTGCTGCAGTGTAACTTGTATTGTCTTTGATTATCTTAACTCCTTCAAGGACCCATCATAAATTGACAGTGACTGTTTTGAAACCACTACATAACTTTGATTGCAGTTTTCTGCCTTGTCTAGTAGTGACTCTTCTTGTTGCAGTGAAGTGAGCTATTGTTTTGTTTATGGGTCAAGTGATATCCTAATTAAGAGTTTTACAGATGGGGGCGTTCTCATTGCCCATTATGTTAGGTGTGTCTGATTCTTATCATCTCTTCAGAAGTTTTTAAGTGAATTATGGCTTGAAATTGAATATGATCTTCTCTAGTGTTTTTGCTGCCACTTCATGAATGAGGTGTTATTTTATTAAGATACAAGTCTCTGACTGGTGCTTTGACATTTTTAGGATGCATGTTAGTACCCTGATCTGAAGGTTGTTCACTGTATACCTTTTTGTGTTTTGCAATGGTAAAGTTTGTTGTACTTCTACAAGTTGGAAACAGTTGATCTGCTGTGGCGACCCCTAACGGGAGCAGGCGAAAGAAGAAGAAGATACAAGTTCAGCATTGTTTTGGTACTGGGCTGAGTCACATTATCTTTTGTTTATTTAAGCGGTCTCTGCCCTCTATATACTACTTGTAGATATTTGATGTTTATGAGGAGACTTGTTGCTGCCACAAGGGTCATCATTGTTTCCTGTGTTTACATTTTCTCTTGAGAATAGTTGATAGTTGCTGGGTGCCACTTTGCACACGTCAAATGGTCATGAAAATTTCTTTTTGTATTTTCCATGATTAATCATGGCTTGCTTAGTCACAACACAAGTAATCACAGTTAAGATAACTAATACAGAATTAACTCTCAAAAGATTGCAAAAACATTACCGTGTACCATAAAACAATTATTGTGTGGAGGTAAGAATCCCCTTATACCCCCATTAGGGCTCTGCCTCCACACATCTGATGTCTATGTGCACAAACTTGAAGGAAAGGTAAAGGTGTAAAACTTAAAACTCATCTTTTCAGTCTTTTCAGTCTCCAGCAACCCAAAACTACAACACAGCATCTGAGACAAAATGTGGACAAATATTTATGTTATGATTGCAGTCTGTGCAATCAACCATTGTGCTCACATCCTTTCCATATTAAGAGTTGCTTGAAATGGGTTAGGAGCTTTTTGGTTGGTTCCCTGATCCTCAGAGCAGTCTCTTTCTTGCATCTTCTAAGAAAGGGTAAAATAACACAAAAATTATTACTGTACCTTCCAAATTTGTAGGAAATGGAAAAGAAAGAATATAACCTAAAGCCCAAAACACAAGGTAAGATCACTAATAGCACACTTTATCACAGCATACTACTGTAAGTAATTATGATAGCAAACAACCAAAACCTGTCAGTTTGAACAGTGTTTCTCCTAGTATTCACTGAAACACATGAACTATCTTGTTCCCAAAACTTGGTTTCCACACAACATCATGTGAAAGATAATGAATAGATCTCATGTTTAAACTAATTGCTAAAAGTAATAATGTCAAATCCTACAGATGCATATTTAGTAAGACACAACTAGTCTAGTTAATGTTAAGACTTATGGTAGCACTGGTGCACTGAAGGAAATAAGATATTATGTTCATTGTGAATGACTCCATGCCACCTGATAACAGTATGGGTAACAAAGTTCTATCTACACAAACTATAATTCAGTCTTTACACTGGTCTTTGAAGGCACTTGTAGACTTAATAGTAGAACAATCAGAGGGAAAAAATGATATGAAAAGAACTAGAATTACAGTAATGTAGACAACATAGATGAACTTATTTCCCATTGTAAAAATATAGAAGACATGCACGCAGTAATGAAACAAATATTACTAAATTAACTCAAAAGACAAATAAATGGCAACAAAATTTTAGTTTTGACTGAGTTTCTGCTGAAACCTACAATAACAAATGTTTGTTGATAAAATAAGAGCCAAATTACCTTTAACTGATCTCAAATTATTGGATATTATACATTTGATCCCATATTTACTTCAAAGAAGGTATCGCGTTATTTTATCTTAATTCATGTAGGAGCTAATGATGTAAGGTCTTCCCCATTTAATCACATGAAGAATTCCATTCTTGAAATAATTGAAATTCTTGAGGAATCCTCTAGTAACTTAATATTAAGTGAAACAGTATCATCTACCATCCCCTGGTTGGAACAGCCACTGCTTTAATAAAGCCCACATTTATAACTGTTGGTATGAGTCTCACTTACCCCTCCCTTTCCTGTTTTCATAGTTTTTATGTAGTTGTCAACAGGCAACTAAATAGCAACAAGACCTTTCAACAATTCAACCAATCTCTGTTTGTGTTCCCCAAGGGTCAATCTGAGGCCACCATCTATTTAATGTTATCATAAATAAACTTCATACCACTACAACATTTGCCACTCTTGTACAATACCCTGGCAATTCAGTTCTTATCTTTTCTACCCCATCTATAACACAGTTACAGAAATTCACTCAAAAATCTTTCAATAACATTGAAATATGGCTAAGAAATTCTAACTTGCTGCTTAATGACAAAAAAGCTTATGCTATTTTTCTCCAAAACAACACCTTAACCATTAACACACATTTCATGTTTCCAACAGTGATGATATAAAAATAGAAACCATAAGCCAAACTAAACTACTTAAGTCATAATTGATGACAATCTTAAATTTGATCACCACATACTTCATTCCATCAAGAAAACTCACCAAAAACTCATCTCTCTCTATTGGGCCTAACACTACCTAACAGATCAAGCAAGCAACATACCTCCTTCCTCCACTATTATGTGCTTCCCCTAGTTAACTAGCCTTCAGCTACTACAAATAGCTACATTTGCAACCAACCAACCTTATATAAAACACACCACTGCCTTGCATTAACTCATTCACTCCAGAGCAGCTCAGAAAAAGCTGTCTGCTTAATTCCACCATAGGAACGAACAACAGTGCAGCCTGAGCTCATTTTCAGAAAATCCATTTGTAATACCATACAGAAAACAAATGATGTTCTGTAGTCCTATCTCATCTTCATTCTTACATATGGGTTCGGAGCTGATCCTCAGCTCTGACTCGGCTGATTACAAAGCTGAAAGTCTCTTAGTTGGCTCGTGGCAAGGTAGGTATCCCATAGTGCACCAGTAAGAACCCCCAGATCTCATTTGCCACAGCTACAAATTCAGAAGTGCTTCTTGCTTGGCCGTGGCTAAGTTGCATATTTTTCATCATTACTGTAGTTTTATTGATATTTCTTCACATAAGATAGCTTAGTTTACTTAGTCTTAGTAATAGTTTTTTTCATAGGTAGTAAATAGTAGTGTGTTTTGCTAAATTTACATAGTTATTGTTGAGAACTTGTTGGCCGTTCTAGGCCCGTTTTTTTGTTCTCTGAGTGGTATCCTTCTGTGTGCTAGTTTTTTGATATAGTTCCTATTAGCGTAGGTCAGTGTTTGGATTAGGACCTTGTTTTTTCCTAGTTTTCAGTAGTGTAGTATATTGTGTGCAGTGTCATTTGCTATTATTGACTAGTTTTTGCCTGCTTTTTAAAATTTACTATTTGTGATATTTTCTGACTTAGCTTATTTCCTGTTTCCACAGCTAGGTTTGTTTAAGTTAGAGGACCTAGTCCTCTGTTTAACTTTCTGGTGCTTTTTCCTCAACAGGTCTAGGCCCGTTTAAGTTAGAGGACCTAGTCCTCTGTTGTTTACTCCTCTGTGTGTAAGTTATTTTAGCGGGGCCAGGCCCACTTAAGTTAGTGGACCTAGTCCTCGATTGTATTTTTGTGTGTATAGGGTGAGGCCCGTTTAAGTTAGAGGACCTTGTCTTCTCTCTTCTGTCTTATAGAACTTCCATTGTACTAAGACATGTCGAAGGAATCCAAAGATCATAAACCTTCGGGTTTTAAAAAGTGCCTTAAGTGCTGCCAAAAAATTTCAATTACTGATGGGCATAGTAATTGCGTTTACTGCTTTGGAGCCATTCACCTACAGGAAACTTGCTCTTTCTGTCACTCCTTCAGCTCCAGAGTTCTTCAAGAAAGGAAGAACAAATTAATACTAAAAGGTCTCCTTAAGCCTTACTTTGAGGAGGATTTAGCCAGCTCTTCTTCATCCTCCAAGTCTCACTCCTCAAAGAAAGAGAAGGCCAAGTCGGCCAAGAGACATTCTCCTGCACCGACTATTTTGTCTGAACCTCCTCAGAAAACTTTAAAATTGGATAAGCCTTCTACCTTTTCAACTCCACTGTCCTTGAAGCCGGTCGAGGTCATTGATGTTGACACTGCAGCGTCGGCCCCAAGTCTTTCAGAGCCAACTACTGAGAAATTGCATTGGAGCCAGTCCAGAGAGCTATTGCCGGGCACAACTTTACTTTCTCCCATTTTACAGAGATCTAGGTCGCCTACCCTGTCATCCAAATCCTCCAAGAGCCTTTCGGAAGAGGATGTACAGAGAGTAGTGCTTAGACTTTTGAAGTTGTCTGCTTTACCCAAATTGTTGCTGGCTCCGACCTAGTCGATTCTGGAGCCATCTAAGACCATTCTTCCTGTTGTGGTTCCTCCTCCGAGCCGTGTTGGTCCTTCGGAGCTGGAGATTTCTGTGCCACTTGTGGAACCCTCAGTTCCAGCTCCGCTTGTAGCTGTCTTGAAGATGAGATCCGCTCCGACACCTTTGGCGCCATCCTTGGTGTCTAGGAGTCGAAGCTCACCAGTCGGCCCCGACAGGGACGCTTGGACCCGAACCTCTCCAGTGCTGAGCCTACCTCTCGGTGCGTCATCTAGGTTGCGCTCAGACCCTACATCCATCTCGGAGACTATCGCTTTGGAGCCAAGGACTACCTCCATTTAATCAGAACTGGAGCTGTCTTCGAAGCTGGAGAGATCTGCATTCGAGATGATGAGGAGCATGCTGTCCCGGCCATGAGCTCCGCACAAGGGTACCGATACTCTTCCCCCTCAAGCACTGACTTTTGTCTCAGTGCCATCTCTCTCTCTGGACAGCAGAGACCCGCAGCCTCAGGAGCCCCCGTTGGGTGGCCCCCAATCTTCCAAGACCTCCCCAGAATACCCTTCTGAGGAGCCCCCTCAGAAGAGGACATGCAAGAGTCCATCACCTCAGGCACTGACCTCGAGGAGTCAGAAGGGTCCCCTAGGTCATCCTCTAATGATATCTCCTTTGTAGATATCTTGGAGATCCTGAAGCAGAGAGGCAGCTGGCCCACTGTCACCCCTTCTGATGAGGAGTCAGTGTACCTGAAGGCTTTCTGGTCTCAACCTTCAGCCTCTTGGGTGTCTCCACCTTATGATGAACTCCTGGACCTAGTTAGATGAAATGTATGAGAAACTCCTGATGCCGTGGAACCAGTTCCCAGAAGACCCAACAAATTTCTCTCAGCCACCAAAAAGAAAGAGTTCTTGACCAAAGGTGTGCCTGTAGATGCCATGGTGGTGGCAGCAGCCACAAAGAAGGAACTAGTGGAAACGTCTACATCTGTCCATCCACCAAACAAGGAGTCTCAAACGATGGATAGATACGGGAAGCGTATCTTCTCTTTAGCGGCTTTTACGCTCAGATCGCTGAATTACCTCACACATTTTTACTAGGCTTCAAAGAGATCTCCTAAAGGAGCTAGGAGATACTCTCCGAGGTACATCAACTGAAGGAGTCCCTGAGAAAGTTGCTGCTCAGTTGTCCACCTTAAACTCCATTGTTAACTCTTCCATGAGGCTGATATCCTATGCAGCAGATGGAGCAAGTAGGGCAGCGGGTTCAGGGATTTCCCTTAGGAGACATTCCTGGATACGCTTATGGAATTTTGCGGAGCCCTTAAAATCTACTTTTACCAACACCCCCTTTGACAGTTTCTGTTTGTTTGGACCAAAGGTAAAAGGTACACTCACCAGGTGCGAACAGGAAGGGAAAACTCTCTCTGCCATGGAAACGTTTTACCATCCCTTCTAGACCATAACCCAAGGGTCAGAGAGGCGGGAAAATGTGGTTCAAGAAATCCCAGAGATTTTTCCCAGACGCACAGGATGATTCCTCCTTTCATTGGCAGGGCAGGAGGAGCTAATGGTAGACGTCGCCATATAGGCGGGGGGGGGTCCACATAACCAGAGTGTCTGTGATTCCTTTCGTGGCCATCCCTATCAGCGTTCCTGATGCGGGCCCTGGCTGTGCTTCTCTGCAGGCAGTCGGGGGTCACTTATCTTTGTATCTGGAAGCCTGGCTCAGCACCATCCAAGACAAGTGGGTACAAAGAATAATCACCAGAGGATACTCCATACCCTTCTTTCTTCCACCCCACACCTCCAAGAAGATCCCAGATGTTCCACCCAATCACAGGGATCAAGCAACTATAGAAGTTCAAAAGTTGCTTTCAAAGAGAGTCATCCAAACCGTCCCCGCAGAGCAGATAGGATTCAGAACTTACTCCAGATTTTTTTTAGTGCCAAAATGAACAGGGGACTGGAGGCCCATTTTGGACATCAGCAAACTAAACGCATCAGTAAAGAAGTCCAAGTTCCGAATGGGAATCCTGCAGTCTATACTTCCTCTATTAGGGAAAGACAGTTGGATGTGCTCCATAGACCTCCAAGATGTTTACTACCACATCAAAATGGACAGAGCATCGAGGAGTCGCCTACACTTTCAGCTTGGGAGCCAGTCATTACCAATTTCGTGCTCTGCCCTTTGGTCTCACCACAGCCCCTACGGTGTTCACCAAATGCATGGCGGTAGTGACAGCTCACTTGAGATGTCCTGGATTCCAAGTGTTTCCATACCTGGACGACTGGCTCCTGACTGCCACCACGAGGCACCTACTCCTACAGGCCAGGGATTCAACCATCCAGCTCTGTACCCAGCTAGGAATTACGATAAATTGGGAAAAGTCTGCCTTGTCGCCCTCTCAATTTGTGACTTTTATAGACGCTTAAATAGACACAGTCACCATGATGGCTCGTCTTCCTGCAGACAGAATTTGAAATCTCAGACAGCAGATATACAGCTTACTTTCTCAACAAAAAGTCAAAGCCAAGACAGTGCTGAAACTCTTGGGGACCATGGCTTCTACCATAAATCTAGTTCCACTAGCCAGATTGCATATGCGAATTCTTCAATGGCTACTTTTTTCCCAGTGGTCTCTTCAACAACTGCCTCTGTCTCATATTCTCATAATGGAATCTTGCAAAAAGGACCTTCGTTGGTGGATTCATCCCGATCAACTGACGATAGGAACACCCTTCCTTCCTCACCATCCCATTGCTACTGTCACCATGGATGCCTCCCAGATGGGGGGGGGGGCATTATCTAGGCACATGGCAAGATCACGAGGCTCACTTGCATGTCAATGTCCTAGAGATGAGAGCAGTGCTTCTAGCATTGCAAGCACTTCACGACTTTCTTCCTGTAGGGACTATAGCAATCCAGTTGGACAATATGTCAGTGGTATGGTATCTAAACAAACAAGGAGAAACCAGATCTTATCCCCTTTGTCGATAGGCACTGCGTGTTTGGCAGTGGCCAATATCTTCCCAGCGCTTTCTAGTAGCAATGCATATCCCAGGGACAACCAGTGTGATAGCCGACAAGCTCAGCAGGGCAATCTTGATGCCTCACGAGTGGTCTCTGAATCAGAAAGTAGCAGAATAGATTTTCTGCAAATGGAGACAGCCTTGCTGTGATCTTTTTGCCAGCCCGAGCAACGCCAAATGCAGCAGCTATTTCTCCCTTAACCCTCCCTCCGGGGGAGTCACCAAGAGACGCACTTGTTCACAATTGGCCTCCGGGACTTCTATATGCATTTCCCCCATTTCTGCTCATATTGAAAGTGATCCATAAAGCAAAGTTTTTGGGAAGCAAAATGATTCTGATCACTCCTTACTGACCTTGTCAGATTTGGTTCCCCTTTCTCGGGCCTCATCTCCTAGAAGATCCATGGACTCTGGACCCAGTTCCAGACCTCTTGACACACGTCATGCTCCCTTCACCCCTGCCTCCACACCCTCAACTTGATAGCATGGCTGCTCCACTTCCATCCCTATTCAGGCTTCATGATTTTTCACCTGCAGTGACGCATATCCTTACGTCTTCCCACAAACCTTCCACAAGGAAGTTACATGCTAGCAAATGGAGAAGATTTTGTATCTAGGCAGAAGAGTAAAATGTAGATCCTTGCACAGCATCCATCCCCTTGGTGTTAGAATTTCTAACTGAACTTTTGCATCAGGGTCAGCTGCTGCTACAATTCGAGTTCAACTGGCAGCAATATCAAATTTTCATTTGAGACAACATGAGTCTAATCTGATGGCTCACAGATTATGTAAAACCTTCCTTAAAGGCACTACCTTGCTGAGACCTCCTTTTCAGGAACCTGTATCTCCTTGGGATCTAAATTTTGTTCTGTCCAAACTTACTTCCCCGCCTTTTGAACTCGCACATTCGTGTGAATTGAAGTTTCCGTCTTGGAAGACCATGTTTCTAGTAGCATATCTGCTAGATGAGTATGAGTTGCAGGCACCGTCAGTCAAACCTCCTTATTTGATTTTTCGTAAAGACAGTTTCCCTTTGTACAAACCCATCCTTCATCCCCAAAGTTTGCTCTCATGCTAATTTGAATCAAACTGTCAAACTGTCTGTATTCTTTCCCAATCATTCAAACAGTGCAGAATATAAATTTAATCAACTTGATGTTCACAAACAGTTACGGTTCTACCTACATAGAACTAAGGAACTTAGAAAATCAGACCAATTGTTCGTGTCCTTTTCTGAAAATAGAATAGGTCTGCCAGTCTCTAAAGTGATTCTATATAATTGGATTTCCAACTGTATCTTCTTTATCTACTCCAATGGAAAGAATTAAAGCTCATTCCACAAGATCCCTATCCACATCTGCTGTTTTCCAAGCCAGAGTTCCAAATGACAGTATTTGTGCAGCAGCAACTTGGGCTACCCCTCATACCTTTATTACTCATTATAAATTGTATTTGACCTCCAGGGGTAGAGCTTCTTTTGGTTCCACGGTTCTTAGGAGTATATTCCCGTGAGCCACCCGAGAAAAAGGTGCTAGGGACGCTGTCCCATATGTAAGAATGAAGGCAAGATACGACTACAGAACTTAAAGAAGTTATGTACTCACCATAACGTTCCATGTTTGTAGTCCATCTCACTCTTCATTATTATGAACCCACCCACCTACCCCCATCCTTGGAAGATCTGGAGACAGGATAGTATTGCCTCTGGTAAGGTGGAGACCTTTCATTGTTGTTGTTCCTTCTGGATAACCTTTCTATCACTCTTATAGTCAGCAGCAAACAAGATCTGGGGATTCGTAGTGGTGCACTATGGGATATCTACCTTGCCACGAGCCATCTACGAGACTTTGAGCTTTGTAATCGGCCGAGTCAGAGTCGAGGATCGGCTCCGAACCCATATGCAAGAATGAAGGGCGAGATGGACTACAAACATGGAATGTTATGGTGATTACATAACTTCTCTTTCATAACTCTTTAACTATAAGCACTAGACTAAAAATGTAAATGCGAAAGTTGTTCAGGAGACATTGACCATTACAACAGTATAAACGTTGATAGTGCGTATCAAAGTCATTACTAAATATTTGGCAAGGAATGCTGATATTGTGCATATTTTTTTACCGTTTTGGAAAAACAAAGCACAATATCTTGGTCAGTGTACCATGTAGTCCCATACAATGTTATTTAATTTGTTTGTATGAATGTCAGCTTTAAAATGATACCTTAACTATTACTGTGTGATGCTCCTTTACGGAGATATTCACAGAAGTATGATTAATGTAATATTTTTCATAATTGATAAACAAAGCATAATATCTCATTACCTGTAACAGACAGAGGCTACATATCAGTGTAGAAGTTGTGTGTCTCAATGTCAGGTTCAAAATTATGCATTATTTGTGTCATCAACATGCTCCCTTACAAAGATATGAGCATAATGAGAAGTATTGGAAATGTATAATTTTCATAATCCTACAAGACTAAACAAACTGTGATATCTGTACATGTGTACAGTGCACAGACACAGTTATTTTACCATGTGGTAAGGAGTAACACTGTCTTCAAAATGAGGTATTTCTTGGCACAATGGCATGTTCCATTGCAAAGCTGTTTACCAAAATATGAAAAAAATCATAATTTCCATAACCTAAGTACTAAACAAACTTTGATATATGTACATGTGTACAACATACAGACACAGTTCTTTTACCATGTTGTAACTGTTAATACAGTCTCCAAAGTGAGGTATTACTTAACACATTCAGATGCTCCCTTGCAAAGTTATTTACCAAAATATGAAAAAAAATCATAATTTATATAACCCAAGTCCGAAACAAACTTTGATATCTGTACATGTGTACAACATACGGGCACTGTTCTTTCTTTTGCAGCTATCAATACTGTCTTCAAAATGAGGTATTACTTAGCACATTAGAAGCTCCCCTGCAAATTTATTTACCAAAATATGAAAAAAATCATAATTTCCATAACCTAAATCCTAAACAAACTGATATCTGTACCTGTGTACAGCATTCAGACCCAGTTGTTTTACCATGTAGACAGATATCATTGTAAATATACACTTTCTCGGTGTAGCCAACATACTGCTGAATGGGTACATGTAAAGAGAAAAAGCAAGGTAAGGACCGCCACTCCACTAATGAACCCAGGACAGGCATGGGACTTCAGTGGCATGCAAGGCCATCTGATCTGTCCGATACCTGTTCTGGGTACCCACTCAGACTGCTGATACCACTACAGTCTCACGACCTCCTTCAGTGTCAGCAGTCTGCCTTACCTATGCCTTTTCTCTTCTTACATGTGTCCATTAATGGACCTAAGGGATCAAGTTCTGTATTGCTAAGCCCTTCCTGTCATTTAAACTCTACACATGCTTGATAAAAGAAGAATAAAAAAGAAGTATTGCAGGATGGTTACTGACATATTCGATTGTACGTGGTAGCACTCTCCTGAAACAATTGATCTGAAGTAGGAGATTCATTTGTCAGTAACCTGTGGGTATGGATCCGATATCGGATCCGAACCGGCATGGTTTATCCAGCTATGGATCTGAGCTCCTAGCTCCTCCCCTCACCCATAATGCCCTGCTCTCCCTACATGACCTCAGATCTAGTTTGCCACGTTCATGGTGACAGCTTGATCTTTGAGCTCCTACAGCTAAGTGGAATTTTCTTATTGAATAAGGGTTTTTTTCGATCTTTAAGTAGTATATTTGTGTGAAAGTATTAGGTTCTCCATCCTTTTAAACTGTTTTTGGTTAATTTACTAAAATTTTTGTGTAATTCCCTCCCCTCGCTGGTAGCGTAGTTGTGTGTGCGTGGTCTTTGGGGCCTGTAGTGTGTCTGAGTAGTTAACTTTGTTAACTTGTTAGTTTTTAATTTTTTTCTGTTAAAAAAAAAAAAAAAAAGAAGAATGTCAGAAGCCCCAAAGGCGATATTCTCAAAATGCTCCGAGTGTGGCCATAAGCTGTCCCCTGCTGATGGCCACACTCGGTGCGTTCGATGCCTTGGGTTTGAACACCTCACTTCTGGATGTTCAATCTGTGCAGGGTTCAACCCCAGGGCATTGAAGGAGCGGAGGTCGAAGCTGGTCTTGGCGGGACTTTTGCCCCGGACTCGGCTTCGGCCTCCGCCCCGTTGGTAGTTACCGCTCCTGTGGTACCTGCCCTACCTGCTCCCGCTCCTCCTCCTGGGACTCAAACTCCCTCTACGGGTTCGGAGGACAGGGAAGCTAGGAAGAAGGACCGGAGAGAGAAGCACCACAAGCGGCGGGCCGAGACCTCCGTCTCGGCCCCACCGGCTAAACGGGCTTCTCCTCCGGCCTCTCTAGCTACTGGTTCTCCTACTCCTCGGCTCCGGTCCCCGACCTTTTCACCGGGACCTGAGGAGGAGGAGACCCGGCCTCCTTCGAGGCTATCGAGGCGGTACTCTAGGCCTACCTCGGTAGCCTCTTCGAGGTCCACTTATAGTCTTTCAGACGCCGATCTGGACCGGATGATGCGAAGGTTCATCCAGGCCCAGATGCAGATGGGAGTGCTCCTGCCTCCCCCCCCTGGGGGGGAGCTCGACCCCCTTTTTCAAGCCCATTGCTCCTTCTCCGACCCGCTACCCAGGTTCGGAGCGCTCGGAGCCGGGCAGCTTTGGAGCCGGGGGTGGGTCGGCTCCGATAGTACTGACTACTTTGGATCCGACCTCTCGGAGCCTTGGCCCGAGTTTCGGATCCGAGGGACTCAGTGTGCCTTCGGCGCCGTCCGTGTCGGAGCGCACTGGGCCCTCGGATCCGAGGGGCTCGGCGCCCGCTCCGATCCACTCCTCGGATCCGAGGGGGGAGCCGACTGTCGGATCCTTTGGTCGAGGCCGGCTCCCCTTCGGCTTTTGATGTAGTGGAGAGGGCTCTGTTGAGGGCATCCGGACCCCCGGCACTTGCTTCGGCTCCGTCCCGCACTCCATCTGCTCTGGGTCAGGCTTCCATCACCCGGCCACTGGGACAGCCCGTTTCGATGCCCCAAGCAGTTCCTGTGGAACTAGACACAGCTTGCGAGGGTTCCTCGGACAGCCCCCCCGAGGAGGCACCTCGCAAGCACACGTGTAAAAGGAGGCACATAGACTCCCCCGAGTCTTTAATTGAAGACACGGACTTGGAGGAAGGGGAAGGCTCCCCAAGATCACCCCCCGAGGATGTCTCCTTTGGAGACATCATGGAAATGCTTCGTATAAGAGGTGGGTGGTCTGCCCCAAAGTCTTCGGACGAGTCCGTGTTCTTGGAGGCATTCGAAGTGGGCCTGTCTACCTCTTGGGTGTCCCCTCCTGCCGACCCCCTGGTGGACCGCATTACCACCAGGGCGTGGAAGGAACCGGACACCGTGGAGCCAATTCCCAAAAGGCCAGACAGGATCCTCAGCCCCCCTGCTGACCGTGCCCACTGGAGTAAGGGTCCTCCGGTAGATGCCATGTTGACGGCAGCAGCCACCAAGAGGGAACTCGCCCAGGAGAGTCCCTCAGTCCATCCTCCGAGCAAGGAGTCTCGGATGATGGACCGCTTGGGGAAGCGAATGTTTAGTTCAGCGACCTTCTCAGTGAGGGCGCTCAACTATCTGGCACATGTTATTAGGATGCAGCGCGATCTTATTAAAGAATACACTGCATCCCCCCCAGAGTCCATGTCGGAGAAGGACAAAGTTTTGCACTCCACCCGTATGGCCACTCTTCGGTCTGTTACAAATACCTCTATGCGGTTGCTTTCCCATGCTACTGAGGGAGCCGCTAGAGCTGCAGGAGTAGGCCTAGTCACGAGACGTCAGGCCTGGCTCCGCCATTGCGATTTCACGGAGCCCTTCAAAGCGTCCTTCGCGAATGCCCCCTTTGATGGTTCTGCCCTCTTTGGCAAAACGGTTCGCGACACCTTGGTCCAGAGCGAGAAGGACGGGAAGACGCTGTCTGCCATTGGAGTCCACTTCTCTGTGCCCCAGAGGTCCTACTCTAGGAACCAAAAGGGCCAGAAGAAGATGTGGTTCCGGAAGTCGCAGCAATCCCAACCCGCTCCGGACAACCAGTCCTTCCGTGGCAGAGGAGGACAGGGCGGACGCCACCCCAGGGGCAGAGGGGCTCCCAGGAATTTTGGGTCCAGAGAACCTTTCTCTGAGCGGCCCGCGCAGCAACCCTGAGGGGTTGCCCGACTGCTCCACTCTGGAGGCAGTCGGGGGACGTTTTTTGGAGCACCTAGCGGCATGGGAGTCCATAACAACAGACTGCTGAGTCCTCCGTATCATATCCAGAGGATACAAAATTCCCTTTCTTCGTGTCCCGAAACCAAAATCCCTCCCCGACGTTCCACCCGATCAGAGGGAGGTTGCTTCAGCAGAAATTGGCTATCTGCTGAGAAAAAGGGCCATCCAGCCCGTCCCCCCAGACCAGATTGGATCAGGGTTCTACTCCAGGTTCTTTTTAGTGCCAAAAAAGACGGGGGACCTAAGACCCATTTTAGATCTGTCCCTATTAAACCTGGCAGTTCCCAAGGAGAAGTTTCGGATGGTCACTTTACAATCTATCCTCCCCCTTCTGGGAGAGAATCACTGGATGTGCTCCATAGACCTCAAGGATGCGTACTACCACATACTAATGGACAGACGGTCCAGGAGGTTTCTTCGCTTCCGGCTGGGAGCCAGTCACTACCAGTTCAGGGTCCTTCCCTTTGGTCTCACCACAGCCCCCAGGGTGTTCACCAAAGTACTATCAGTGGTTGGGGCCCACCTGAGGCTTCAGGGGGTGCAGGTCTTTCCGTACCTGGACGACTGGCTTCTCACCACCCCAGCAAGGCATTTACTATCTTTAGCAAGGGACTCCTTTCTTCAACTAGCTCCCTGGCTAGGTATCACAATAAACGTAGCAAAGTCCAACCTGGCCCCTACTCAGCTGATAGATTTCATAGGTGCCAGGTTAGACACAAGGAAGTTAAGAGCCTTCCTCACAACCGACAGAATTTGGAATCTTCGTCTCCAGGTGCGGGCCATCCTCCACTCCAGCTCAGTTCGAGCGGAATTGGTCCTGAGGGCACTAGGATCCATGGCAGCAGCGATTTCTCTTCTCCCGCTTGCCCGCTTGAACATGCGGGTACTTCAGTGGACACTTCAAGTACAATGGTCTTACCTTTCTCTTCCCCTGCATCATTCCGTTGCAATCAGCAAGGCTTGCAAGCGATCTCTTTTGTGGTGGCTCCATTCAGAGGATCTCCTAGGAGGCCGCCCCTTTTGTGCATCTCCCCCCCTTGCCACAGTGACCACGGACGCATCCCGCCTCGGGTGGGGGGGCACTTTGCGGGACGGACGGTCCAAGGCACGTGGAACGATTCAGAGACCTCCCTGCATATCAGTGTTCTGGAGATGAGGGCCGTGCTCTTGGCGTTGCAAGCACTGCAGGCCTTTCTTCCCCTGGAAACAATTGCGACTCAGTCGGACAACATGTCAGTGGTCTGGTACATCAACAAACAGGGGGGAACCAAGTCTTACCCTTTATGTCGGGAAGCCATGAGAGTGTGGGAATGGGCGATCTCCACCAACTGCTTTCTCATCGCAACACATATTCCGGGTCGGTCCAACATCCTTGCGGGCAAACTCAGTCGCACCATTCTCTCCCCATACGAGTGGTCTCTCTATGCTCAAGTAGCGAAACATATCTTCGCACGGTGGGGAACTCCTTGTTGCGATCTCTTTGCTTCTCCCTTAAACACCAAGTGCGACAGTTTTTTCGCTCTAATCCCTCCTCCAGGGGATCCCCGAGGGACGCTCTGGTGCATGCTTGGCCTCCCGGTCTTCTGTACGCATACCCCCCTCTTCCTCTGATGCTCCAGGTTCTTCAGAAAGCCTCTCGGTTGGGGTGCAGAATGATCCTCATAGCCCCATTCTGGCCTCGGCAGATCTGGTTCCCTTACCTAAGGTCTCACTCAGTGAATCCACCTTAGATTCTAGATCCCATCCCGGATCTGATATCACACCCATCGAACCTACCATCTCCGAACCTGGACAACCTGAAGCTAACTGCTTGGCTGCTCCAGTTCCACTCCTAATTAGGACTCCCGGTATTTCATCTCCCGTTAAGGCTATCCTGGTAGCAGCGCATAAACCCTCTACCAGAAAAACTTACCACAGTAAATGGAAGCGATTCTCCATCTGGGCGGAGCGGCAAGGTCTAGATCCCTTCACGGTACCCCTTCCCGTGGTCCTAGATTTCCTTACCACTCTTTTTAATGATGGCGCCAGTAGTTCTACGGTCAAAGTTCAGCTAGCGGCCATCTCTCATTATCATGTTGGTCATGAATCTGGACCTCTTATGTCTGCCAAGTTATGTAAAATCTTCCTAAAAGGCACCTTTCTGCTTAGACCCCCAGTCAAACAGGCGGTTCCATCATGGGATCTTTCTTTGGTTCTCCAGGCCTTGACCGCTCCCCCCTTCGAGCCTGCGGCCACTGTAGATCTAAAATTCTTATCTCTTAAGACTGCATTTTTGGTAGCCATTACTTCAGCCAAAAGAGTTTCAGAACTTCAAGCCCTTTCCATAAAGCCGCCTTACTTGATCTTCCATCCGGACCGTGTGTACCTCAGGATCAATCCCTCTTTCCTCCCTAAGGTAGCTTCGGAAGCAAACATTAATCAGTCCATCAATCTCCCCGTTTTCTTTCCTAATTATCAGAACAAAGGCGAATTCAAGCTGCATTCATTGGATGGTTCACAGGCAGCTTCGTTTTTATCTTAACAGGACAGCTGGTCACAGGCAATCCGATCAGTTGTTCGTTTCCTTTGCCAAATTTAATCTGGGTAAACCAATTTCAAAAGTCTCCTTGTCACGATGGATTTCCCAGTGTATTTTATTAGCTTACCAAGCTTCTGGGAGGCCCGCACTGGACGTAGTTCATGCTCATTCAACCCGGTCCATTTCTACCTCAGCAGCCTTTAAGGCTAGGATACCTCTGGATGACATTTGTTCAGCGGCCACTTGGGCTTCATCTCATACCTTTATTTCTCATTACAAGTTGGATATCACGTCTAGAGGTAGAGCATCCTTTGGCTCCGCGGTGCTCCGGAATATCCTTCCATGACAGCTGCCCAAGATTCAGGTAGCTGGGGACTCTGTCCCACAGGTTGCTGACAAATGAATCTCCTACTTCAGATTTAGAAGTTATGTACTTACCATAACGTTCCATCTGAGTAGGTGTATTCATTTGTCTGCAACCATCCCGCCCTCCTATCCCCCTGGCCTTGTCAGTTTCCTGCATAGAGTGTGTTACCCTTTATTAGGGTATTTGATACAGGGCAAACTCGATCTGAGGTCATGTAGGGAGAGCAGGGCATTATGGGTGAGGGGAGGAGCTAGGAGCTCGGATCCATAGCTGGATAAACCATGCTGGTTCGGATCCGATATCGGATCCATACCCACAGGTTGCAGACAAATGAATACACCTACTCAGATGGAACGTTATGGTAAGTACATAACTTCTAATTCATTATCAGCATCTTCACCAGCTCCTTACCACAGTTATTTGCCAAACTCAGAAAAATATATTTTACACAACACAATTCATAACAGAGTTTTACTTACCATACTAGTCCTACTTGGTTATGGGTGTTTTCATTCTGCTCACAAGTTGCATATTACCAATCCTGCATAGCTCTTCTCAGGCCATTGTGGAGGTCAGTAAAGAACAACGCAATGCCCTCCTCAGTTAGGTGAACGCCATCACTTCTGAAAAGGTGAACATCTTCTGTGGTGATGCTGTCATGGCAGATTGTAGATCCACCAAACCTGTGCATCAAGCCATGCATGATCCCATTCCCATCCTGTAAATGTCTGGCGTTGTGCACTGCCTGTTGACTGTTTGCTGTTTTCCATATCTGGCGAGGAATTATGTCAGACCACACAAAATGACAACGTGGCCACCACGACTGCAGGTGTTCAAAAATTGCTCTGATTTGAAACCGTAGCCTTCCGAGTAGTTGACTAATCACATCATTCCCTCCAATGTGCAGCACAAGGATGTCGGCCTCAGGGTAGATGGAACACTTCTCTTCCAACAACTGTAGTACCACGCTCCAATGCATACCTCTTCTTGCAATCCAGTATACCTTCACACTGGATGTGGGGAAGCTCAGGATGTAGTGGTTTTCAGTTACGGAGGCATGGCTGTCCGCCCAGTGACTGGAGGAATGGCCACATACCCACACTCTCACTTGTCATTCTCCTGCTCGTGAAGCCATGTCAGTCTCAGAAGGTGGACGAACCTTCACAGGAAAGAAAATGCAAACACATTACTACTGATGTTTGACAGATGTATTGGAAGATTACATATATATGTATAGCATAATGCATTACCTGGTTAGACCATCCAAAGCTTCACTCCTATCCACAGGGGCATTATTCTTTTCATAAGGTACATCAGTGGTGATGACGCTGCAGAGGTACATACCCACCACCTGTGAAAACACCAAATTACACACACTGACTGACAAGGGGGCACAGAAAGGGCACATGTAAATGGAAAAAGCAGGGTAAGGACCGCAAGTCCACTAATATGCTGAGGACAGGCATGGGGCTTCAGCTCATGGGGGCATGTGAAGTGTCCCATACCGGGGCTGGCTACCCACTCAGACTGCTGGTAGCAGCAATGACTCCTGATTGCATGCAATGCCAGTACGCTGCCTTACCTCTGCCTTTTCCATTTACATGTGTCCTTTTGGCAATGGCCATATGGTCTGAAAGGGGGGGGGGGCTAATGTAAAACTTCTTGCCCTGACCTACACACATTTACTACACCTGAAGGGAGGGAGACTGAGTGGAGAGCTACAACAAGACAGCATGTGAAAAGACCAACACAACAGCAGTTGGCACAAAAGTTGGTACTTTCACGGAATATAATGAAAGCATTGACTATGGCCACATCCCATAAGAACTAGAACAATTACAGCCACCATTTGCAGGCCTTTCTGGCTGTGGGATACTGTGTCCTGAGCTGATCTGCTCAGCCCACCCCATTCATGTAGGTATTGTACATGTTTACAACTGGTGGACACGGCACCAATGTCTTTGTTCCATCACACTTTCTCCTGTATGTGCTGGAGACTGACAAGGTTGGGTTACTGTTAAGTTGACAGGAGGAATATTGGGTTGCTATCCTTCCATTCAGTAGCCAGCAGTGGTCCACTCTGCAACTGCTTGTAAGTAGCGACAGATTTTAGGACTACACAAGAGAATGTGTATTTGAAACAAGCATGTTAGAAGAAAACTACTGTATTTGGGTTCTAGCTGTTGTATATACATTATTTAGTTCATTAATGAATGTGTTTTTCTGGCAAATCACAGAGGACGCAAGTCTATAAATAATACCATATTTATTCATATCCTTCATAAAATACATTCTAGCACAAATCCTGTTATTCTAGTAACTAACTTAAAAAGAACAATATTTAAAATGTATGTGCAGATTTTGCCCCATATATTTGTTATATTTCTTGAAATTGTAAAAATGAAAGAAATAAACTTGTGGGGGGGGGGGGGGGGGCTTGCAATGACTCCAGGTGAAGAAAAATCCTAAACTGGCTTGTGCATTCATCAATGTGACAACAACTTCTACTTATGTGAATAACAGGGACAGCTGCTGACAGTTTGGCCTGAAAAGTGATAATGAGCCAGTGATATATTGTAACTGCACTTACTGATAATGTACTAATGATCTGCATTACATTACTGCAAAGCTAAGCATGCTCAGACACAGGTGCTAATTGCTTCACAGAACCTGTTGAATAGGCATTCATTATATTACCTTGTGCAGCTGTTATGTAACACATACTCATCATTTGCATCTTGGGGGGGGGGGGGCTGGTTTACAATGAGTCTTTGCTGTGTATGCCATGTCTTCTCATGATGGGATCCATTGGCCTTGTGTCCTTGCAGACAACCACCTCTGTGTGTTCTCTGGTTTTGACTGGGGAATGTACCATGCCCATGTACACATCTCTTCTCCTCCCCTGAAGATTAGATTTTGGGGACAACCAAAAATGCTCACCCACCTTTATTATTTACTTTCATCCACTGATGTGCTCAGCTCCAGTACATGCTACTTCCAAGTACCAAGAGCATTCTGCATATGGTCTTCGATCATTAATCTGGGTCCCAGCCAAAGTGCGGTGTTTTATTCTTTCTGTTTAGATGCTAGTCTCACAGATCATAGTGTGAGCACATTGTAAGTATATACAGAACAGACGTGCTTCTTTCCTGAGTCATTTGTAACTGCAGGCCTGAGCATTACCAATGTTGCATTTAGTCAGCCTCTCTTTTTTCCCATGTGTTCCGATCTTCTGCACAGTTACTTTTTCAGATGTTGTCACCATCTTTAAACTGTCAACACAATAAATTCTTTCTGGCTTACACTATAAAAGAAATTCTAACAGAAATTGGACATTGAAAGTTATTTAATTTTGTATTTGAAATGTTAAAATGTTGTGATGTACTAGTATGCCCCCATGCTTCCAAAAATGTTGTGATGTACTAGTATGCCCCCATGCTTCCAAAACATAAACAGTTCATCTCTTCTTGGAATTTTTATAAGCTGAGGGGGATAATACTCCCAAGTATACCTACATGGACCCTTACAATGTAGAAGCATAATCCTTTTGAAAAAAAAGAAGACTTCAGGCTTCCCAAAAATATGGCACTATTCAATACCAAATGATTGCAGATTACTATTTTTTTTATTATTATTATTGCTATGGTTTCAGGTTTTGAAGATTTGTTTTAGGATTTTGCATATAAGTGTCATGCTTGCTGTTTGGTTTATACCGATTACAATGCAGCATTGTGCCAGAGCTGTGAATGTACTTCACTGGTGGTTAAAAGTGACTTGTTATATTTATAATTTGCTTCAGAAATGGATCTGATAAAATGTGCAATCAGAGCAATCTGGGCAGGTTTTCACATTTGTGTATCAGATTTTCAGCATAGCTTGCTTTATTAGGAGCAGCAGTAAAAGCCAGTGGGGTCCTGGAATGTACAAGAAGAGGTAGTACGTGTAGAAACCAGGAAGCTGTTAGCCCTTGTTATAAGACACTTGACAAAAGCTCGTCTAGTGTGTGTGTGTTGTTCTGGTAGCCTCTTCCCAGCAAAGACATAAGAAAGAGGCAGCTCAAAAGAGCTTCTTCATGAGAAACCGTACTTAGAAATTGTAAGAGCTTAATGTATACATTCAAGAGGAAAGAAGACGAAAGACCAGAAAGAAGCATAGATATACTTGACAAGAAAACATTAATCATGTAGGAAAGCATTTTATTTCCTTTTATTGAACAGGTTAATCCAGTTAGGCCTCTTGAAGACCTTTGCGGAGTGTTTACACTGACTAGAGTAATGTAGCCAAATTTTGATAGATACCGTAGAATCTGTAACATCCACCTGAACTGCAAGCAGCTTGGGGATTTCATTTGGGTTTGCAAGGTAGATGACTCGGGAATTAACAGGTTGCAAACTTAAAATCTGGTGTGGAATTTTGTTTTCTGGCTTAATTCTCTTAAGTGTAATCCAGTTTTCTGGAATAAGCACACAACGTAACACATAAAAATCTTGGTTATAGACACACGATATATGCTTACTATTCTTTTTAGCATGTTCTTCACAGCAAATTTGCTGGGAGGGACTGGAGTAAGATATTTAGCTGTTCTGTAATTACAGAACATTGTGTAACTTTGGTATGGCTTGAAGTTAGTGTCTAAAATTGTATCCAAAATTTCATAACATCAACGTAACAGTGATCATCAGCCCTATTTTATTGTTCAAAGGCAGCCTGTCTCCATAACTCTGAATTTGCAGCCACAATCAACAGATACACTACTTTTATTCAGAACAATCCCGATACTGGAATTTTCCTTCATGACAGTGATTTGATGCTGGGAAAGGCCATTGAGATTTGTCAGATCCATGAAGTTACAGAAAAGCACACAAGTATGCTTGCAAGTGACAAGAGCATGGTTTCAGCAGGCTCCAGAGCTAATGTAGACCGCATCCTCTCCTGTTTGGTATCTACTTCTCTGAAGTACAGGCCAGCACAGAAGGTCTTTGGCTAATGAAGTTCGCAGATGACTGCAAACTAGAAGCCATAATCAAAACTCCAAAAGATGTGGACATCCTACAAAAGGGCCTTGCTGAGACAGATGCCTGGTGTCAAAGCCATGGCCTCAAGCTCAATGCCAAAAAGTGCATTGTTATTCCTTTTGGTAAAAACTCAGTACCCATGAACTACCACATAGGTGGTAGTCTAACACCGAAAGTGTGATAAGAGACCTTGGGACACAGGTGGACAGTAGTCTCTCCTTTGATAATCACATCGCCACAGTAGTCAGGAAATCCTATGTGGCACACCTCATCACAAAAGGTTTTTCATCCAGGAAAAAAGAGGTCATTGTTCCCCTCTACTCGTCACACATTAGACCCATTATAGAGTACAATGCCTCTTTTGGTATGTACCTCACAAGACATCTACAACAACTGGAAAGGCCACAGAAATACCTCACAAAGAGGATTACCGGCCTCAAAGAGATGCCCTATGCAGACAGTCTCAAAAAACTGCAGCTTTACTCCATTGCATATTGCCTACTCAGAGGCGATCTCTGCCTAACACACAAAGCTATGTCAAACCCAGAGCTTTTAGACATGCTCCACTTAAAGAAATCCCAATCCCTACGAGCTACATGCTCTAGGGACCTAAACCTCATCACCACAATAAACAGAACATGCTGGAGGGATAGATTCCTGTCCCAGAGACTTCCCATACTCTGAAACAAGCTACCTATCTATATCAAACAAAGCTCCTCATTAGCACTGTTCAAGAAAAATCTTGATGATTGGATGGGAGATAGGAAATTCACCCCGGGGATCACTTCTGTGGCTCTGCTCGACAGTGGCACAGGAAAATAATTTTCTTGGGTGACGAAAGCCAGGGTACCTTTGGCTAGGCTTATATAGGCCCTAGGGCCAATAGCCTAGTACCTACCTATGAACATGAGACTGGCAAAAGCAGGCCTTAGCACATGGCTGCTGCAGCCCCTGTGGGACTTCCAAGTAAACCCCTTAGTCTTCTAGCAAATTTCAAGACCAGTTCAGTTAAAGGAGTATGCTCAGTGCAGAACCGATGCTGCTCAGTACAGTACAATTGTGAATCAGCAAAACTCAAGTCAAGCTTTATTGTTAACTGTCGAAATTGTGGTGCCAACCATGAGTCTAAAAGAGAAAAGTGCATAGAATAAGCAGTTCCACAAATGTAAGAAAAGGAACCATTTTCAAAGATTTTGTAAATCAAGTAAACCTCACACAGTTGCAAAGAAGGCTCACTCACAATGCAAGTTGATAAAGTAGACCTGCAATAGTCTGCTTTCTATGTAGATGGTGTGTCAGTGATTGGTGAAAAGATTGATGCAGTAGATTTATTGGCAAGAAATGAAATGTTATGTACTGTCCGGAGCAATGGTAAATCCACCGACCTCAAAGTAGACACTGGTTCAAAGTGTAATGTTATGTCTGCAAGATACTTTTGCAAAGGTGAGAGCTGGTGAACAACTAAATGTGACTAGTTGTGCGAAACTTGTTGTTTATGGAGGTGAAGAAATTCAAACAAATGGCTCAGTAGTGCTTTCATGTTATGTGGCCAAGATCTGTTATAGCCTATTATTGTATATAGTTAGACCTGTGCAGTTATTATTGGGTCTCAGAGACAGTTTGAGAATGAATCTGCTTTATTTTACTAAAGATGTTCATCAAATAAGCATGTGTCCCAGTTCAGCTTCACTAACACTATTTTTTCAGAGTATGCTGATGTTTTTGATGACAAGTTGGGCAAACTTCCACTTGTGTATTCTGTGAAATTAGACCCAGAAATCAGTCCAGTGTTCAGACCAGCAAGAAGAGTTCCAATAGCTAGGCAGCATTAAGTCAAAGCTCAGTTGGATAAAATGGTGCAGCAAAGTGTAGTCTGTCCAGTTACAGAGCCTACCGAATGGGTGTCGTCCATGGTAGCAGCGCATAAGAAAGGCTCAGATGAAATCAGAATATGCATTGACCAAAGAGATTTGAACAAGGCATTAAAGAGACCGCATCATCCTATGCATGCAGTCGAAGAAGTTGCAGCCCTAATACTGAATGGCACTGTTTTTTCGGTCTTAGATGCAAAGAGTTCATTTTGGCAAGTGATGCTTGATCGCAAATCTTCATTACAGACTACATTCAGTACCCCATTTGGAAGATGTAGATTCCTCAGGATGCCATTCAGAATAAATTCTGCAAGTAAAGTCTTTCAGCGTGTAATGGAGCAAACTTTTTCAAGTTATCCTTGTGCCATAATAGTAGATCATTTATTGGTCGAAGGCAGTGGTGAGGCAGAGCATGACAGAAATCTTAAGAAAGTTCTAGACAGAGCACCTGAAGTGAACTTAAAGCTCAGTCCTCTGAAGTGCAAATTCAGACTACCAGAAGTTACATATGTTGGTCATTTATTTACAAGTATTGGCTTGAGACCAGACCCGTCCAAGCTGGCAGCCATTTTTGAAATACCAGCGCCAGATAATGTGCAAGCTCTACAACGTTTTCTTGGTATGGTCAACTATTTGGGCAAGTTTATACCAGACTTCAGTGAGTTGATAGCGCTTTGAGAGAGCTCACATGTGAATATGTTAAATGGTCATGGCTAGAACAACACCAGAAAGCATTTGAAGTTCTTAAGCAGAAAATTGCTACCCCACTGACATTAAGATATTATGATGTCAACAAACCAGTAACTCTTTCCTGCGATGCTTCAAAATTTGGTTTAGGTGCAGTTATTCTTCAAGAGGGCAGGCCAGTAGCTTACACAGCTAGAACACTTAACAGACTGAGATGCAGTATGCTCAAATTGAGAAGGAACTTTTGGCAATTGTGTTTGCATATACCAAGTTTTATGATTGTAGCTATGGTCGAGATATCCAGATTGAAACTGATCATCAGTTACTATTTTAAAGAAACCTATGCATTCATCTCCAGCGAGATTGCAGAGAATGATGCTTAAATTGCAAAAGTACAACTTCAAAATGGTCTGTGCGAAAGGCAGACTTCTTTATCTGGCTGATACCTTATCCAGATCACCTAGAAATACAACAGAACAGCTTAACGCAGAGAATTTTGACTTTGATGTCATGGAAGTGCATAGTTTTTCTATCACAAGACTTGAAGAGCTGCAAGATCATACAAAGACTAATCCAGCTTTGCAAAAGCTCAGTCACTACATCAGTGTTGGATGGCTGTCAAAGCAGTCACTAGTGTACCACCTGAAGTGCAACCTTACTTTCCTTACAGAGATGAATTTTTGGTTGAAGATGGCATTATTTTCAAAGGTCCTAAAATTGTTGTTCCTGCTTCCTTACAACAAGAATATATCCAGATTTTGCATCGTGGTCATCCAGGTCCCAAATCTACCAAAAGAAGGGTGAGAGAACTAGTGTTTTAGACTTCTCTAGCAAAAGACATTGATAAAGTACTTTCTTCCTGTTCAGTATGTAATCGTACTAAACCGCATTTGCAAAAAGAACCACTTCAGCTAAGTCAAGTCCCTGAACTACCTTGGTCTACTGACATATTCAAGTGGAACTATCAACATTACTTAGTGTTGATAGATTCTTATTCGAGTTGGTTTGAGATCACTCTACTACCTAACTTAACTTCCACTACTGTCACTGCTAAGTTGAAATGCCATTTCTCAGTCCATGGCAGTACACAGAAATTAATCTCTGACAATGGTAACCAATTTACCAGTCAATTGTTTCAGAAATTTGCAAGTGGGACTTTGTACATGTTAATAGTAGTCCAGAGTATCCACAATAAAATGGACTAGCTGAACGTGCAGTAGGGTGCAAAGCATTTACTTAAGAAGTCAAAGCGTGATAATACCGATTTTTTTTGAGTTTACTCAATCTCAGAAACATACCCCGTGACGATATACTTGGCTTACCTGCTCAAAGACTTCTATCCAGGCAAACCAGAACAACATTGCCTATTAGTTCTAGTTTATTGAGGCCTAAAGCTAAGAACAATAAATTAATCAGAGTCCAATTAGGCTCAATTATTCAGAAAGTATTCTTTCCAGAAGTCCAGCTATGACAAATCAAGATTTCTTCGTCCATTGAAAGAAGGAGAGACCATGAGGATACAAATTGTGAAAGGTTTCAACCGAATTGGTCAAGTAATGACTATATGTGCAAGAGCCTATTTTGTAAAATCCGAGGGTGTGGAGTATAGGAGAAATCACAACATGTTATCTTCCTGTAGCAGAACCAGTATCGCAGCATTGTCCCTGTGATAAAGACTCTGAACTCTCAGAGCAATCCAGACAATGTTCCCGTTCCAGAACATGTCTCAACTCCTGATACTGTTCCTGAAGGTGTTCCCAATATTAAGGTTGAAAAATCAGCAGAGACGATCCCATTTGCTAAACCAGATCCCAACTTTTATGTCACATGATATGGTTGCATTTCAAAGCCCAGTGTGAAATACGCAGCAACTTGGACATAGTTGTATATACGCATCTAGTTTTGTATAATTGCATGATGAAAATTATTTTGTGTAAATTGCATATTTATTAATGTCATCAATAACACACAGCTTATTTTTTTTTAAGAAGGAGGATGTATAATAAGTGTGTTGTACCTTTAAGAAGCATTTCCAAGATATGCGCGTGCATATAAATACCAAGCACATGTTAGTTTCAGTGCCATTTTGAAGGTGCAGCCAGAGTGTTAACATCTATGTGCATGATAGCTAGTTAATTTATAAGTTAAAGCTACTTAGCCTCCATTATGATGTGTTTGTATATAATAAAGCTGCTTGAACAAGAACCCACGATGTTCGTCTGTTGCATTCTGACCAGACGAATGACAGATGGTGTGCACTGTCCTTCCCTCCTGCATGGCTTTGTGGACTGTCTCAAGTCAACCAAATTTAACAGGCATGACCTCCCCTTGACGAAACCAAACTGTGTGGGATCGAGTGGTTGGAGGTTGCCAATGTCCTTGTTAATGAGGTCCATGATAATCTGTTCCATGGCCTTGCAGATCAGACTAGTTAGGCTGATGGGTCTATAATTTCCTGGATCTGTGGACGGTCCACCTTTGTGCAAAGGGATGACGGTGGCTGTCCTCCACTCAGCTGGGATGAAGCCTGTACTCAGGCTTTGGTTGAATAGGGTTCCTAATGGTGCTGCAAGTTCCTGCCTGAGTTCACATAGGATGCAGCTTGAGATGTTATCGGGTCCCATGGAGGCTGTAATGTTTGCCTTTGAGAGGGCAGTGATGACTTGCCTCCCTAGAGATAAGGGGAGGAAGGCAAGTGCTGGGGATGTCCTAATTTACTGATGGGAGGACAGAAGGGTGACGTTTTTTATGAACCTGTCTGCCACCAGGTTGGCTATATCTACAGCGTTTGTGTATGTGGTGCCCTTGCCTACCAGTTCTGAGTAGATCTGAGTGCTTCCTTTGAGATTGCGGACATATGTGAAGAAGGCCTTATGATTGTCTTTAGTAGATGTGACCAGTTTGGACTCAAAGTTTGCTTTGAAGAATTCCACTAGTGTTCTTATTTGCTTGTTCAGGCTAAAGAGAGATTACTTCCAGTTAGGCACCTGCTCCTTCTTATTCCTAGACAACATTTTTTTCCTTTTATTCTTGAGTTTAGTTATTGCAGATGTCCACCAGACAGGTTTACTCTTCCTTGAGGAAGAGGATTTTGTCCCGTCAGGTATTTCTGATTCCATGCAGCTATATAAATGCTCATATAATACTTTGGTGTAGGTTTGGACATATGTGTCATTTCCTACGGCGAGGGAGAGGACTGTGAAGCTGTTTATGCATTCCCTCAGGAGGTTGTAATCAGCTTTGGAGAAGTTTATTTATTTATTTTTTTACCCTAGCTGCAGGGGGGGGGTCTGGGGAGATGTTGACTTTGAAAGTGACGGTTTTGTGGTTGGATCTTACCATATAGGATGACACTGTAGGTATGGTGCTGTGGTTACTCATGTTGGTTAATACCAAGTCCAAGATATTATCACATCTTGTGGGGGTGTCGACCAGCTGCTCCAAGGCATTTGCATTGATGAAATCAAGGAATCTCTGGGCATTTCTGTTTTGGCATGAGTAGTTATTCCAATCTGTGGTTGGATAGTTAGTTGGCCGGGATCAGGGTAAAGGGTTGAATCTTGATAGATTTGAAGAGGTTCAGATAGATGGAGTGGACATCCTTAGTCAAACCTGGGGGCCTGTAGTTAGCTATGGTTTGAATAGGTGTGTTGTCAATGGTTAACTGCACCTGGGGTGTCTCCTATACGTCATACTGTTTGACCAGCCTGGGGGTGGGTATGTCTTTAATATATATTGCAACTCCACTTCCTTTTGCTTTGCTGCCCATGGTTTGGGGTCTGAATGTATGATAGGCTGCGTAACCTGGTATGGCTGGGGTGCTCTCCACAGCTTTGAACCAGGTTTCTGTGTCTGCACAAACATCAGCATCTTCCAGGGTTAAGAATGCTTGCAATGAGTGCAGTTTCATGTTTAGACTCCAAGCATTTAGCAGCATGACATTTCATTTGCATTTTGATGAGATTTTCATGTTGGTAGTTTTGACCTCATGGCATTGCCTAAAAAGGCATTATGGGGGAGGCAAGAGCCTTTGCCAGAAGCCTGAAGCCCAAAGCCCAAGGGAGACAGATGCAGCCCATCTCTGGCAAAGTGTTATGGTCTGTCAATCATGTCTTCCCAGGCTGTCAGGTACTAGATCCCCTTGGAACGACACCAGGAACTAAGCCAATTGTTAAAGTCAATCATTTTTTTGTTTGTATGGCTAGGAACATACCTGCTTGGAATACACGTTCAGCGAGCTCGATCATGTCTCTCTTCATAAAGTCCAGAGAGGTACGTCTCAAGTCATTCATGCCAACATGGACTATGACAGAGACATAACAGTACCTGTTGTTGAGAGACTTGAATGCACAGGTGATATGGCGGATTCTGGCACCTGACAGACAACTAACCGTGACTTTCTCCTTGTCCAGCCTGATGAGGGGCACATCTGTGTGTCTCACAGTGGAGTCTCCTATGATTAATATGTTGGGTTTATGTTTAGGCCTTAGTTGGCTGTGAGACACAGGTGTGTGGACTGTGTGTGTGGTATGTATGGGCAGTGGAGTTTGCATGTCTTTTTGCTAGGAGGTCTCTTTTGTTTGGGTATGTTTTTGTTGAGGACCTCCACATATGTGGGTGTGTGTTGTGTAGGTGTGGGTGGTGTCTGAAGTGTGGTGTTGTGTTGACAGCCTTCTCAGTACCAGATATAATGGCTTGGGAAGGAGAGAGCATACACTCTAGGTTCTTAATATAATTGCATGTCTCACAAATTGTGTTCCTAGGTGGTGGTAGTAGAGGGTTGTCCGTGCACATGAGGCAGTTGCTACACTGTCTCAGGATGCCCATATCAACCAGACTGGCAGGAGAAAACATAGGAAACTGTCCATCCATATTTGTCAGAATCTGAGGGAGAGATGCCAGAGAGAGCTAAGAGGGTAAAGGGTGGAAAGTTTAAGAGGAGTACTACTAAGGTGATCACACAAGTGCTACTAAAGGAAAATTTGTAGCTGGAATACCTTGCAATGGGTTAAAAACAGTGCAGCTGCGTTGCATGACTTACAAACAAGCCCAAACCAGCTCAAATGCAGGGTTTAAATATCACAAAAATAGATTCTAGTAACACAGAAATCTAGCCAATTCTGTTAGCCCCTGCTTTCTTTCCCAACTTGTGCAAGACAAGGTCTAGGCAGCCCTACTACTCTCACTAGCAGAAGAGATAGGCCCCTACTAACACAAGATGGCTGCCAGAAACACAGAAGGCAAAACACAAGATGGCTGCCAGAAACACAGAAGGCAAAAAACAAACCGCTTTGGATGCAGCAAACCTTGTATCCAGACTATGCTACTCAATTTAAGGGTAAAAGCACAGTAAAACTCACAAAAAAGCACAACTTAACTACTTACAGACAAAAACAGAACTCACAGTATGCAAAAGATTTAAACAGTAATGAAATGCAGTTAATCGGTAAATTGCTTTAAAACAGTGCATAATGTGATAAATTAGCTCACAATCGCAGCAGTAAAAGACAGCTCAAATAAAGTAGCAATTCAGTAGAATATTGTCATCAATTTAATCAGGCTACGCTCGAGCAGTAACAAATGTAGCAAACTAAATGCAGTAGAACACGTAAGCACAAGCAGCAAAATGAAGTAGGAAGAGGCACAATATTTTTTTTTATAAAGTAGAAAGTGGAGAGACAAAAGATAATTAAAGGTTAAGAAGCTAAAGGGGTGGGCCTTCACAAATGATCATACCGTACCCAGTAGAATGAGCTGATGTAATGGGTGGGCCTTCACAACTGATCTCACTGTACTCAATAGAATGAGCTGATGTAAGGGGACTGGGAGGAATGTCCAGTATCAGATTTATAGTAGAGGTGGCAACTCAAAAGCCACCAAGCTTTAAGACCACAGCAACAGTTGGGCAGGTGAGTGGGGATACAAGATCAGAACAGAGGTAAGGATTCAGTTCACTAAGCCTAAAAAACAGTTGCACAATTTAAACAGATATGCAGCAAATGTTGTTTGAGTTAATCAGAAGTGCAGAAAACAATTGAAAATAAGCACTTATCTTTTGTAGTCTCACAGCTCTTTCATAGCAAAACAAAGGAAATTGATCAGTCAGGGGTTTAAAGGCAATAGTCAACTTTTCTGACAAATTTACATAAGCAGCAACACAGTATTGAAATGCTATGATTTAAATGTTATGTATAATAGTTTATATGTTAAGATAACTTAAATGTAGTATCAAAGATATCTGTGACATTTAGAAAAAAAGTCAGAAAATATTTTTTCTTGCAAAGTATCAATGCATTTACCATTTTCAAGCCCCCCCCCCCCACGCACACACACGCCAGAACTAGGGTTGCCAGCTGTTTTTGATTGGACTGTTCAGTTTTCAGACAAATTGTCCGGTTAACAAATCTCATCAAAACTGGACTCGTAAAGTCTGGGTTTTGTGCCACCACTGACACCATGAGAGCAAGCGCCCTCACACTTTTACATCTGCAGCAGGCTGGCAGCAATGCAGCACAGGTTGATTGCGGTATTAGTGCCGTCTTCTCCTTTAAGTTACGAGAATCATCATGCGTGCATGCTTATTACACCACCACCACCAGCGTGGAATGGAAATCTAATTGTGCGCAAATTTTAAGCTAGCTAAGCCTAAGCAGCCAGTTTCGTGAAGAGCAAGACGCAAGACTAGGGGGGTGTGTGTGTGTGTGTGTGTGTGTGTGTGTGTGTGTGTGTGTGTGTGTGTGTGTGTGTGTGTGTGTGTGTGTGTGTGTGTGTGTGTCACCATGTGGTACTTAAAAACTTTCATCTACAGCAGAAATAATTAGATAGCCTAGGTCAGGTGAGGACTTGCAAAATTACTAATTAATTATAATTAATTCTCCTGGTTTCAGGTTTCTCCATTCTGAGAATGCTACAGGAAAATCATCTTAATTTAAACGCCACATTTCTTTCTACTTTGGTGTGACTTGCAACAACTAAGCTCTCACTTTTATGGATTCTGTTTCTGCAGGGTCTTAATTCTATGATGCCCACAGACAGTACCGTAACTATGGTCGGGTGAAGGGGGGGGTCACTGTCAACTTTCACCATGAAGGGGGAGGGACAACGTTTTGCACAACTCTCCTAGGTTTTTTCATTACCTTTGCAATTATACAAATTAAAAATGGTTGGTGTCAGTGTGCTCTAAGAAAACCAGTTTGCAAGCTGCTTACGAAAATAAAAGGTTAATAAGCAGTGTGCTACTCTCTCTTTTTGTTTTTTTTGTAATTCATTTAGCAGCCTTTGTGCATAAGATCAATGTCCTGCTACTCTCTGAGGAAAGGAGAGTCTGTGCTGTCAGTAGAGGATGACAGTAGTGACTGACACAACAATCCACTAAGAAAAATTCTTTACTGTCTGAAACGCTAACAGATGATGTGAAGTTGTTAAATCTCGCCGTTTATTCTCACTGATGGGATCGGAGCCGATCCACAGTTCCGACATGGCCGATAGCAAAGCTCAAGGTTTGCCAGTAGCTCGAGACCAAGCCCCTTATCCCACAATGCACTGCTGGAATTACCTCCGATCTAGTTTGCCGCAGCAAGAGAGATCTTGGTGATCCAGTTAGCTCGGACCATTTTTGATAAATCACAAGTTTTAAAAAACTTTTTTCTACTCCTTTTGAGAGATTATTCTTATTGTGTGTGTGTGTGTGTGTGTGTGTGTGTGTGTGTGTGTGTGTGTGTGTGTGTGTGTGTGTGTGTGTGTGTGTTTCTTGTTAAAAATAATAACAGTTTAAAGTAGGTTAGATTGTAGAGATAGAGCCCTGTGTTGGCTTAGTTTTTCTTAGTGTTGGGCCCTTTCTTAGCCCTATTTAGTTTTACAGTTTTTACTTGTTATTAGTAAATTGTTTAGTGTGGGCTTAGTTAGCCCTGTATTTAACCTTTACAGATTAATTTTGTGGTGTGTCTCTTTATAATATGTTAGATGAGAGAGAAAAGTCTCACCCCAAATCGGGGTTTAAGAAATGTCCAGATTGTGAACAGAAAATGTCCGTCACGGATGGACATGTCCAATGTGTTTACTGTCTAGGGGCTAAACACCTCCAAGACTCCTGCAGTATTTGCCACTCTTTTTCATCTAGGGTTCTCTTAGAGAGAAGGAGAAAACTCATAAATAGGGGGTTGCTGCAGCATACTTTCTCTGTGGCGTTGGGTAGCCAGGAAGGTGTCAGCACTTCTTCTAAATCTTCAAACTCTTCTGATTCTAAACAAACCAAGAAGGCAAAGAGATCAGAGGGTACAGGGTCATCGGTTCCACAGTCCTCGGAACCAAGTGTCCCTTTAGTTCGGAGCCAGCTCCCAGTCCTGGAACCGGTCCCTGAGGTTCCCTCATCTCCTCTGCTCCATTCAGCACCTTCGGTGCATTCCTCGAAGTCTTCGGTCAGCCTCTTAGATATGGATATGGATCGGCTAGTGCAGAAGCTTCTTCGGGCACCAGGACTTGCTAAATTGTTGTCGACCCCGACCACTTCGTCAGAGCCAAAGACCATTGAACCAGACTTGACTACTCCTCCTCCGAGCCGTACTGGACTCTCGGAGCCGAAGGAGCCCGAACCAATAGTTGTCGAACCTATAGATCCCAGACCCGCACCGGTGTTATCGGTTCCATCTACTCGGACGTCCTCAGCACCGACCGAAGATGCTAGGAGCCGACACTCTCTTGTCGGGACCGGGGAGGATAGTCGGACCGATTTGTCAGTGCCGACTCTTCCTCTCGGGGCTTCGGCTCAGATGAGCTCGGCTCCTACCTCGGGCTCGGAGCCCATGGTTTCGGTGTGGGGGGATCTGATGGTCCCTCCAAATCCGTCTACCCCTTCTCGTCAGAGCCATGGTGCTTTCGATACCATGAGGAGAGTCTTGTCTCCTAAGACATCGTCGGCATCAGTTCGGGCTTCCTTCTCCCCTCAAGCTGCTGTGTCTGCTTCTGTCTCTACCGGTCCCCCTAAGCGTAGAGACCCCAAGCCTCAAGTGGCCCCACAAGGTGTCCCCTGCTCTTCTGAGACCTCCCCAGATTTCCCCACTGAGGAGGTACCCAGGAAGAGATTGTGCAAGAGGAGGCACTTAGACTCCCCACAGGAGTCTTTGACATCCGACACGGACTTGGATGAGTCAGAAGGGTCCACTCGATCTCCCTCTGAGGATATCTCCTTTGCGGAGATATTAGAGATCCTTAGTCAGAGGGGCGATTGGCAGTCCAAAACCCCCTACTGAGGATGAGTCAGTGCTCTTGAAGGCTTTTAGGTCTCAACCTTCCACTTCTTGGGTGTCTCTGCCTTACGATGAGCTCATGGAGCTGATCTCTTGTAAGGCGTGGGAGTCACCGGAGGCCATGGAACCTGTCCCTTGGAAGCCGAATAAGTTTATCTCTGCCCCGGTGGACAAAGCCTTTTTGACCAAAGGAGTGCCTGTTGATGCCATGGTGGTAGCTGTAGCCACCAAAAAGGAAGTGTCTGAAACATCCGCATCTATCCATCCCCCTAACAGAGATTCTAGAATCATGGATAGATACGGGAAAAGCATGTTTAGTTCAGTGACTTTTTCTCTGCGATCGCTGAACTATTTAACCCATTTTACAAGACTGCAAAGAGATCTCCTGAAAGAGATAGGAGATACTCTCCAGGGTACGGTAGCTGCAGGGGTTGCTGACAAAGTCAACACACAGCTCGCTACCCTAAACTCGTCCATGCGTCTCATATCTTATGCAGCTGATGGTTCGAGTAGAGCAGCTAGTTCAGGCATTGCTCTGCATAGACAAGCCTGGATGCGTCTCTTTTCCTTTGCGGAACCCTTTAAGTCTTCCTTTATCAACACCCCATTTGATGGCTCATCACTGTTTGGGCCTAAAGTAAAATAAACTTTAACCAGGTGTGAGCAGGAAGGCAAGACCCTATCTACCGTTGGAGTCCATTTTTCCACCCCTACTCGGCCCTATCCCAAGGGCCCTAGGGGAGGGAAAATGTGGTTCCGAAAAGCACAGGGAGCCTTTCAGGACACACGTGGAGAAACCCCCTCTAGAGGTAGAGGAGGGGGTTATAATGGAAGACGCCGCCCGCACAGCAGAGGGGGGTCCACAGCAAAAGGGTGACAGAGACCAGTTCTCTGGTCAGCCCTACCAGCGCTCCTGAAAGGGGGGCCCGGCTGTTTGGCTCTGGAGGCAGTCGGGGGTCGCTTGTCTTTGTACCCAGAAGCCTGGCTAAACATAACATCAGATACATGGGTACAAAGCATCATTTCCAGAGGATATTTCATACAGTTCTCTTCCCCTCCTACTTCTGTAAGCAGAATCCCAGATGTTCCACCCAGTCTCAGGGAACAAGCAATCATAGAGGTCCAAAAATTGCTAGAAAAAAAGAGCCATCCAACCAGTCCCAGCAGACCAAGTTGGATTCGGAACTTACTCAAGATTCTTTTTGGTACCAAAGAAAACAGGGGACTGGAGGACCTGTCTTGGACCTCAGCAGACTCAACCAATTTGTAAAGAAAGAGAAGTTCCGAATGGTCACGCTTCAGTCCTTTCTTCCCTTCCTAGGGAAAGGCGATTGGATGTGCTCCATAGAGCTCAAGGACGCATACTGTCACATAAAGATGAACAGATGCTCCAGGGGTCACCTGCATTTCCGGCTGGGAGCCAATCATTCCCAGTTTTGAGCCCTGCCCTTTGGTCTCACTACAACCCCCAGGGTGTTCACCAAATGCATAGCAGTGGTCACAGCTCACCCGAGGCGTCTAGGATTCCAGGTGTTTCCATACCTAGATGATTGGCTCCTCACTGCTACCAACAGGCATCAACTGACTCAGGCAACACAATATACTCTGACACTCTGCCATCAATTAGGCATTGCAATCAACTGTGAAAAGTCTGTCTTATTGCCATCGCAGCATACCGTTTTTATAGGAGCAGAGTTAGATACCTCAACCACCACTCTACGTCTCCCAATCGAAAGAGTCTCACTTCTTCGCCAACACGTCATCTCACTGGTGTCAAAGAACAAAGCTACAGCAGCAGAGGTCTTGAAGGTACTAGGTTTGATGGCAGCAGCGATCCTGGCTGTACCACTCACAAGGATGCATATGCAAATCCTTCAATGGCTCCTCTTCGCTCAGTGGTCCTATCAAAAGCTACCGATGCACTATATGATTCTCATCACAGATTCTTGCAAGAGAGACCATCAATGGTGGTTGACGTCTCTTCATGTTACAATCGGAAGACCCTTAGATCCCCCCCCCCCAGTAGCCACTGTGACCACAGATGCTTCCCTGATAGGGTGGGGGGGCATTTTCAGGGAAAGACTCCCCAAGGCACATGGACGGGTCAAGAGTCACATCTGCATATCAATGTTCTGGAGTTGAGAGCGGTACTTCTGGCATTGCAGTACTTTCAGGACTCTCTTCCTCTAGGGACAATTGCAATTCAGACGGACAACATGTCAGTGGTCTGGTACTTGAACAAACAAGGTGGAACCAAGTCTTTACCCCCTTTGTCGAGAAGCACTCAGGGTATGGTAATGGGCTGTGTCATCTCACTGTTTTCTGATAGCAACGCACATCCCGGGGAAATCCAATGTAATCGCGGACAAGCTAAGCAGGGCAATACAGTTGCCTCACGAGTGGTCTCTCAACCGAGTTGCGGATCTGATTTTCCGCAAATGGGGCCAGCCTTGCTGCAACCTCTTTGCCAGCCACATCAATACCAAATGCAGAAGCTACTTTGCACATTCCCCAAGAGACGCACTCATACACGATTGGCCTCCGGATCTCCTATACGCATTCCCACCTATTCCATTGATAACCAAGGTTTTACAGAAAACAAAGTTGCTGGGAAGGACAGTTATCCTCATAGCTCCCTACTGGCCTCGACAGATTTGGTTCCCCTTCCTTCACCATCATCTACTGGAGGATCCATGGATCCTGGACCCAGTTCCGGACCTTCTGACACACCCGTCAAGGGACCTCCATCCTTCACTGCAATCCCTAAAACTGACTGCTTGGCTAATCCACTTCCCCTAATTTCCAGGCTTAATTCGCTCTCAGATGATACAAGACAAATCCTTTTGTCTTCTCACAATCACCATCCACTAGGAAACTATACCGCAGTAAGTGGAACAGGTTCTCAATTTGGGCCAATATACAGAAAATTGACCCTTTCCGAGCTCCTATATCATCCATTTTAGAATTTTTGACAAAGATTTTTAAAGAAGGAGCAGCAGCTGCCACAGTTCAAGTCCAGTTAGCCGCCATATCAAATTTCCACCTTGGATTCAATGGGTTTAATGTTATGAGCCATAAGTTATCTAAGGCTTTTCTTAAAGGTGCCTTTCAGATGAGACCTCCTGTCAAAATTCCTTATTCTCCCTGGAATTTGAATTTTATGCTGTCTCAAATTATTCTCCCCCCTTTCGAACCAACATCATCTTGTGATCTCAAATATTTGTCCTGGAAGACTATATTTCTGGTAGCCATTACTTCTGCCCGCAGAGTGTCAGAACTTCAAGCATTATCTGTTAGGCCTCCTTACATGATTTTCCATACTGATAGAATATCTCTCAGAACAAACCCCTCCTTTTTGCCTAAAGTCTGTTCTGAATCCAATATCAGTCAGGTCATTGAGCTTCCAGTCTTTTTTCCCAACCACTCTAACAAATTGGAATACATGCTGCACAAACTTGATGTATGCAGACAGCTCAGATTTTATCTTGACAGAACTAAGGATATTAGAAAATCAGATCAACTTTTTGTATCCTTTTCGGAGGCCAAAAAAGGTAATCCAGTGGCTAAAACAACTTTATCTAAATGGTTATCAGATTGTATATCCTTTGTTTATGCGAATGCAAGCATGCCATTGACACACAAACCTAAGGCTCATTCTACCAGAGCCGTTTCTACGTCTTCTGCCTTTCAAGCTAAATTGCCCCTTGACAGTATTTGTGCTGCAGCCACTTGGTCTAAGCCTCATACCTTTATCACACTTTACAAAGTAGATAAGGCTTCCAGGGACAGGTCTTCCTTTGGTTCCACGGTACTGAAAAATGTACTTCCATGAGCCACCTAAGATTGGGGGTGCTAGGGACGTTACCCATCAGTGAGAATAAATTACGTGATTTAACAACTTCACATAAAGAAGTTATGTACTTACCATAACATTCCATGTGACTTGTTTATCTCGCCTTTATTCTCACGTCCCTCCCTCCTTCCCCCTCCTGGCTGACAGTTGACTTGGAGGCTAGTACCATCCTGGTTATTCAATACTTCTTCCCCTTTGCAAAGTGCTTCCTTGTAGAAATAAATAAAAGGGTATATATACTCGCAGCAAACAAGATCTGAGGTAATTCCAGCAGTGCGTTGTGGGATAAGGGGCTTGGTCTCGAGCTACTGGCAAACCTTGAGCTTTGCTATTGGCCGTGTCGGAGCCGAGGATCATCTCCGAACCCATCAGTGAGAATAAAGGCGAGATAAACAACTCACATTGAACGTTATGGTAAGTACATAACTTCTTTTTTTGTTAGCATATGCCTCTGTGTGAAGGATCTGTAAGATTGTAACTGTGGTACTTAGCAGGACCAGGGAGATGAGGGTTTGAGAGTCAGGGGTCAGTATAATTTTTGTAAGGTTAATAATTGAATATTAACTGTGTGTGACAGAGAGAGAGAGGGAGAGAAAAGAATGCTTGAAAGGTCAAAAGCTGTAGTTGGGGAGGCAGAGTATGATATAGTAAGAGAAGTGAAGAGGTACTTAGGAGATAGCTAGGATAAATGGGCATACCTCTCATCAACTTTGGTCAAGAATTCTAGACAGCTAAAACTAATGGGGGAATGAACTAAGGCCCACCATCAGCAAAAGATTTTATATATTACTCTAATTCACTTAAAAAAGTCAGTAGAACTGTTGCATCAACATGCATTTTCTGTACAAGATTCTTATATTTGACATTATTGACTAATTAATTTTCAATGACATAATCTGGCAGTCAGTAATTTTTCAAGGGAGATTGTAAAAATATGGGGGAAAATTAGGGAATTTCTGCAAAACTCTCAGTATTTCAAAGATATTTCAATGTGTAATAGATGAATTTTAAAGAGAGAATCGTGAAAGCTGTTCAGTTGTCCATAAGCAGATCATCTTAGGCAAAATTAGGGTAAAGGAAATGTCCTATAAAGGAAGGAAAAGGGGAGGAAAGGATGGCCAAAGGTTAAAGTATTTGGAAGTCAGGGACAAGCCACATAATTATTAATAATAATAATAATACCACCACCATATGTTGACCAGGTAGGCCAAGTGGACACATACAGTCCTTTGCGAACTGGGATAAATTTCTGGGTAAGTGTGGCAAAAGATAGTGGAGGGAATCAGACCCTATACTACAAGAACTGTACAATGGATAGACTTGGAAAAGGCAAGACTCAATAGAGTGTTTGCAAGAAAATTGGTAAAAGGGACATTTTTTTTCTTTTAGTTCTTTTGCTGGAAAAGAGAGAGAAGACAGTTTTGGATTGTTTCAGGAACAGAGACATGTCACTGAGGATGGAGAAGGTGAAGTGATGAATGAGTTATTTGTTTGGCAGTTTACCAAAAGGCATAGAGGGAGGGAGACAGTATGGCAGTGTGTAGAGGCATGGGCAAGGGAAGTACTGGATTGATGGGATTCATTACTGTGTGGATGGATTGATGTTGGAATTGTCTTGACTTGGGAGACTGAAGTTCTAGAACTAAATGGAATTCTGATTGGGTACTTGGGAACTTTGTCAGGACATTGGCAGATCCTTTATTGGAATTTTTCACTAGGTTATTGAGATATGGAAGAGCAATAGAGGACTGTCACTATGGTTTCTGTTTAGAAGACGTACTGGACTATCCACAAATCAACCCAATTCTCAGGTAGTCAGGAAAACAATGTACAAACTCCAGTATTCTATTTCACAAAAGGAAACATACTGTCAGTGTTTGTTAAATTGGCTGATTTACTATGCTTTTTTACAGAAAAGCATAGTAAATCGGCTGAAAGCAGGCATCCAGAACAGAAAAAGAGGGTGTTCCTATCAGCTGATGTCACAGTGATGTCACACAATGGGTAGAGCATGGATGGGAGAGGGGGGTGAGAATGGGTGGAGTTATGGGTGATGCGAGGGGCGTGACCTTAGTCCGGTTTTGGCCACAAAGAAAGCTGGCAACTGTAGCCAGAACTGCAGAAGGAGAGTCAGGTGGCAACCCTATCAAGTAGGTACACTGATACTCTTCATAAAAAGATCTTTTATGCTTTTTTGTGACATCCTTCCAGAGGGGGATGCATATCTGGTACATACAGATCCATTGTAAGAGATTCCCACCGACTTTGAATCAGTCCTTGCATTGTTAGAGTGCACCCACAGTATACAGCTGAATTTACTTTAACATATATTTACTATGTGCCCTTGCATTAAAAACACTAAGAAAAGGAAATCAGAAGTACTTAACTGTGTTTAAATGCACAAGCACACATTCACTCATACACTTTTGTGCACATGTACTTTATACACATACAGAGAAACACATACACACATACTATATAAATGTGTGTGAGTGCAATGTGTGTGTGCATGCAATGAATTATTTATAATAAACAACATGGTATAGTTAAACATTACTAATGCATCCATTCCAGTAAATGTTGCTCAGTGATTTACTTGGTCACTTTCACACATTGGCTATGTGTTGAACAATCTTGGTCAGTGTCTTTATGTCAGTATTTTTTTTTCTTTGTATTGGTAATTGCATTTAATCATTGTTATTATCTTTGCAATGTAGCCTAAGTTGTGGCTGAAAAGGGTCCTGGGACCAGTTCACTTTCCTGGTTACCAAAATATAAATAAATATGAAATAGAAAAAAGGAGTGTGAACATGACAGAAATAATTGAGGAACTAGTAAAGCACATTTTAAGTCTGCATCATTCATGAGAGAAAAAACTTCCCACTGAGGGCATTGGGAAGTAGCAGACTGACTAAGTTTAGAGTTCTACTACTTGTCACTTGTAAATGTACAGCAAGGATCATTTACTGCAGTAAGAATTTTAACACCTCAGCACGAGAGTGTGGGAGAGGGTTTGTCAAATCTTTTAAGCTTACAAACGACTCCTCTTACAAAAACCTGTTATTTATGTACTTTCTTTTGCTGCAAGTAGCTAACAGTTATTTATAGCATAGAACAAGCTCTGACAGACCCAGAAATGAGGCTCAGTCAGGTAAACATAGAAGCAGGTCTGTTACAGAAGGTATGTTTAGATGAAGGTGCTTCACAGTCCTGCCATTCTGTCTTAATGGCATGAGAAAACAGCACCACTTCCTTATGTCTAGCATGAGTTATATAAAGAGGACTTGAAATGTATTCTGGGAAGAAGGAATGAAAGCAAGAAAACAAGATCACTTTACCAAGGCAGGTGTCATCATCCGCCATTTTGAGAGAAACACATTAAAATTGTAAAAGAAGTACTTGGAGTAATTCTGAGGCATTAAAATAGCACAAAAACAAAGATACAGTGAAAAAAACATGTTCTAAGGTGTAGTTTTCCTTTAACAGCCAAACAGATTTTACTTGTAAATAGCTTAGACTTTTTCTGCACAATTTTACTGTTCAAATGCTTGCTTATGGCACAAGTATATACTTTGGATATACTGTGCTAGTGACTGTACTATAAGTTATGCTTAGATATTCTGTGTGTATTATATTTTCTTCATTTATATGCTAAACAAATGTACTTTAAAATATATATATATAAATCTATGTGTAAACTTTGAAGCTTTTCTCCCCGGGCCTCCTCTGAATAAGGGCAACAGCTCAGTCAGACTAACCCAGTCAACAAATGTCAAATAAATAAATAAATATAATCTGCCCAAGCAGCAGAGACCTCCAAAGCAGAAACGCAAGCAACTTCCACCCCCCCCCAACACAACCCAAATGACACATAGCCCACAAACTCAGTTTGCCACCCAACCACAGCTCATAAAGCCTAACAACGTACCCAACTCTTTAGTCATAGGTGACTCTATAGTCAGGCACACTGATGTTCCACTCACCAGGCTAAACAAGGAGAAAGTTACTGTCAGCAGCCTGTTGGGTGCCAGGATACGTCACATAACGCACGCACTCAGGTCACTCCACAACAAGTACAAATATGACTCTGTCATTGACGATGTTGGTGTGAATGACCTGAGATATACCTCCCCAGATTACATGAAAAGAGACATGGAGGAGCTCTCCGATCTTGTAGCCCAGGCAGGTATGCCTCTAGCCCTGAGTAACATCCTGCCATCACCCAGAATGATACCACAGTACAAAAACAAAATGATTGACTTCAACAATTGACTAAGATTCTGGTGTCATTTTAAGGGGATCTAGTATCTGTCTGCCTGGGATGACATGATCGACAGACCATGATGCTTTGCCAGAGATGGCCTGCACCTGTCACCCTTGGGATTCCAGATACTGGCTTAAGGCTCTTGCCACCCCTATAGTGCCTTTTTTAGGCAAGGTTCAAATGACAAATTCACCACCGTAACAGGTACAAGCAAGCAAAATCTGAGGGTAATGCTACTCAATGCTAGAAGTCTAAATCTCAAAATGCACTCACTCAAGGCACTCCTTAAAATGGCGAACATCAACATCTGTGCAGTGACAGGGACTTGGTTCAAGGCTGCAGACAGTACCCCTGCATTACCAGGCTATAATTCATACCACTTCTTTCGGCCACCTAACCTGGACCAAAACACTAAAGGTGGAGGTGTGTCCATATTCATTAAGGATATCCATACCTCCAGGCTAGTTGCTCAGCATAATACATCTGAGATTATCCAAGTGCAACTAACTCTGGGCAAGACCACAATCCAAATTGTAGCTTGCTACAGATCCCCTACCATGCCCCAGGATTCCCACTCCTCATTTCTTGATACACTGGAAAATATTAGGGTACAACCTAACACCCTAATAATGGGCGATTTCAACTACCCCACCATTAACTGGGAAAACTACTCCTGTACCAACTCTTTTGCTCAAACTTTTCTGAAATTCATAAATTCCAATGCCTTGGATCAACTTATACACACCCACCAGGGGCAGCAATATCCTAGACCTGGTCATTACCAACATGTGCGACCGGTGTTCCACACCAGAGGTCAATTCCTCGTTGGTCAGATCAACCACAAGCTAATCACCATAGACATCCACATCCCACCCCATCCCCATTGGGGAAACCACCATAAAAAATTTCTACAAAGCCAACTTCACACATCTTAAGACAGAAGTGGCAAACTTGACGACACCCATGCAGACGGACAATAGAGGTATGACTGCTGAATCCTGCACCAATGCACTTTATAAACACTTACACGAGTGCAAGGATCATGCTATCCCTAACAGAACCAAGATGCTATCCTCCAAAAAAAGGAAGCCAATCTGGTGGTCCCCTGCCATAAACAAACTCTACAAAAGACGAAAGAAACTGCTGCAAAAAAGAGTAGAATCCCATGGAGGAACTCCCTGGTCAGCCTCAGTAAGAAGCTGAGATCCCTCATAAAATCCTCCAAAACTAGTTGCGAAAACAAAATCGCCACTGTTTCTAAAGACAACCACAATGCATTCTGTAACTATGTCAAGAATCTCAGTGGCAACACTCAGATCTGCTCTGAGTTACAGCACAATGGCACTAAATATACAGAACCAACTGATATTGCCAACATTCTGGCATATCGGTTCAGTGCTAACTTTACCCCTCTCTCACCCCCTAAAGAGTCTATCTCTGTACCGGAAGAATGCAAAGTTCCTGTAATCACGGCTGCACAGGTAAAAAACACACTCTCCAAAGCCCAAGAATACAGCATCCATGGGACCTGACAACATCCCTAGGCTGCATTTTGCATGAACTACAGAACGAACTGGCACCCCACCTAAGTGCCATGTTCAGTCATAGCCTCACCTCAGGCTTTTTGCCCACTGAATGGCGCGCAGTGACGGTTATCCCACTCCACAAAGGAGGATCCACCACGGACCCCAGGAACTACCGCCCCATTAGCCTGACGAGCCTGGTCTGCAAGGCCATGGAACTTATAAACAAAGACATTGGTAATCTCCAAGCTCTGGACCCCACCCAGTTTGGGTTTGTAAAAGGCAGACCATTTCTCCTAAACCTGATAGACTTCTGTGAAGCAGTCACCAAAACCGTAGATGAGACTAAGGTGGTTCACAACCCCTATCTAGATCTCGCCAAGGCTTTTAACACCATCCCCCACTCTGGAATTATAGATAAACTCACTAAACTAGGTATAAATCCCTGTGTCCCAAGATGGGCTGCCAACTTGTCTCACTGACAGAACCCACACTGTGAAAGTAGCAGACTCCAAATCCGACTTCAGACCAGTGACAAGTGGAGTACCACAGGGTTCAGTCCTGGATCCTCTCCTGTTTGCTGTCTACTTCTCTGAAGTACAGGCTAACACAGAAGGTCTTTGGTTAATGAAGTTCACAGATGACTGCAAACTAGGAGCCATAATTGAAACTCATAACGATGTGGACATCCTACAAAAGGGCCTCACTGAGACAGATGCCTGGTGTCAAAGCCATGGCCTCAATCTCAATGCCAAAAAGTGCATTGTTATCCCTTTGGTAAAAACTCTGTAGCCATGAACTACCACATAGGCGATAGTCTACTTAACATCGAAAATGTGATGAGACCTTGGGACACAGGTGGACAGTAGTCTCTCCTTTGATAATCACATCGCCACAGTAGTCAGGAAATCCTTCTACGTGGCACACCTCATCACAAAAGGTTTCTCATCCAGGAAAAAAGAGGTAATTGTTCCCCTCTACTCATCACTCATTAGACCCATTATAGAGTACAATGCCCCTTTTGGTATGTACCTCACATGAAGACATCTATAAGAACTGGAAAGGCCATAGAAATATCTCACAAAGAGGATTACTGGCCTCAAACAGATGCCCTACGCAGACAGTCTCAAAAAACTCCAGCTTTACTCCATCGCATATCGCCTACTCACAGGCGATCTCTGCCTAACATACAAAGCTATGTCAAACCCAGAGCTGTTGGACGTGGTCCACTTTAAGAAATCCCAATCCCTCCGAGCTACACGCTCTAGGGACCTAAACCTTGTCACCACAATAAACAGAACATGCTGGGGGGATAGATTCCTATACCCCAGAGACTTCCCATACCCTGGAACAAACTACCTGTCTATATCAAACAAAGCTCCTCATTAGCACTCTTCAAGAATAGTCTTGATGATTGGATGGGAAATAGGAAATTCACCCGTGTATCACTTCTGTGGCTCTGCTCGACAGGGGCACAGGAAAATAATTTTCTTGGGTGGCGAAAGCCAGGGTACCTGTTTGGCTAGGCTTATATAGGCCCTAGGGCCAATAGCCTAGTACCTACCTATGAACCTATATTTGTTACTATAGTTCAAATGTGGAAGCAAGTAAAGTCTAGGAATATCGAACTTGTTTTAAAAGATAACCTGGCAATGAAAGATGTCTTAATGTTGGGTGACTTTATTTATTCAGGCATTACTTGGACTAACTTTACTATAATAACTAATTATGAAAGAGAATTTAACATTATCATACAGCATTGCTTGACCCAACTTGCCATGTTAAGTACCAGAGAAAATAGTAAACTTGATTTGGGGATTATTGACAACCCCAGTATTTTCAACAGTCTAATAACTGGAATTCCTCTTAGACTTTCAGATTGTAATTAGTTAACTTTTCTGTTAAAACTACAAAATCTAGCAAACACAAATTATAACTGAAGTAAAATCGACTACAGGAATTCATAAGAATCATTACATTTAATAAATTAGCTCTCGTGTACATTATACTTTGGATATAATATTTTGTAAGATATTTAATATTGTTGAGTCTACAACAATTTATAGGTATAAATCATAAAAAAAATAATTTCCACCTTGATGTAATTCAGACCTTCATAAACTGTGCAGGAAAAAAAATTAGTAAACCTCTCAAAAGGAAAATTAAACTGAAAAAAAAAATGAAAACAGGTTAGCTGTGGACATTGATAATAAAAAGTTTCTATAAATACAGGAACAGTATTAATAACACTATTTGATGAACCTGATAAAGTTTGGTGAAATATTGTTCACCATCCTTTGACTATGGCAGATTTATTTAATCACTTGCTGACATTGTTTACTAAAGGAGTTAATGTTGACAGATGACCGATAAATGTTTTTTGTAAGGAACCATCTGTCCAACTGTTACCCACGAGGTGATAAACAGACCTTTAAATAAAATAAAGAACAACATCAGTGTGGCCTGTTCAATTTCCTGCTGCGCTGATATTAACAATCAAAAGTCATCTGCTTTCTTTCAATATTGTATTTAATATTTAAGAAATTATTTCAAATGGGCATTGTTCATAGGTCCACGGCAGGGCTAGCCACCCGGTGGTGTACACCTTGGCTCGAGATGACTGTCGCTGTTGAAGTGACACCCTGACCCCATTTGCAAATGGGAAAAAGGGGTTGAGGATGGATGGATTGTTCCTAGGTCATGGAAGATGTTTACTATGACACCAATGCATTATAAGGGCTACAAAAGAGAGGTTACACATCATAGATCTATAAATAACTTTGCATCGGTTCTGGGCAGGGCTTCAAACATTGCATTGTTGTTTACTGGGAAATAACACAGACATCACCACACTGTACATCAGTCAACACAGCTTTATTACAGATAGATTGACATTGACCAGTTTTTTTGTGCATCTACGATCAAACAACTAACTTTGGACTTAGGGCTCTCGTGTGGAGTTTATTTCTTAGATTTAGCCAAGGCCTTTGACTTCCTCTTTCATCAGATATTATATCAAAGTCTTCATAAGGCTAAGGTTAGTAGCTTTCGGATAAATTAGATTATGGAGTCTGCCTGCCCCTGTGGGAGTGGTTACTGCCTTGAAACTGTAGTTTTATTGGCCATTTTGGGTCAATTCCAAACTCCTTGATCTCCCTCTCTTAAAACCCGATTGCCTCGTGGTTTTGGCGTCTTTTCGGACTTGTTGGCTGTTGGTGAAGCACCCACCAAGAGGAGAAAACGCTGAGAGAAGAAAGGAGCCACTTTTGAGATTTTAAGTATTTTGCTTCAGATTATTTAAGTTTTTCTGCATTGCCGCCTACTTTTGAGCATTTTCTGGCTTGTTAAACTTGATTTCTGTGTTGGTAACTGTATTTAGAACACAACCTAGAGCTGATTACTGAATTTCCTGCCTGCACTTATTTTTAAAATCTTTTTTTCTTAAAACTTGCATTTTATCTGTCTATGGCCTAGCACTCAAGTGTGGGGTCATTTACTGCACTGTTCTAACTTGTTGATACTTGTGAACCTCTGCTTTCCTTAAAAAAACAAAAAAAAACAAAAATCTTGTTTTTTCCCACTTTTCTGAGATTTAAAAAAGTTCAGTTACAGATTTGCTGTTCTGAACTGTTTGTAAGTTTCTTGGAGGCCATTGTTTGCTTGGGCTAAAGGGAAGTCTCTGTGTTCATCAGTGGCAGTGATAAACATTGAGCAGCCTGCCTGCCCCTGTGGGAGTGGTTACTGCCTTGAAACTGTAGTTTTATTGGCCATTTTGGGTCAATTCCAAACTCCTTGATCTCCCTCTCTTAAAACCCTCTTTTGCGCATAGTGCAACATCGGGCAGCGCTGCCTAATTGGGTTTAAACTATTCCTGGCTCCACAAAGTCTACTCTTCACTTTTTCCCTTAGAACTGCTCTATCTCTCAAATTAAACACCATACTCTCATTCTAAGGCCCCTCACTTGTCCAAATAAGTAATCTTACAAGTTAGCACTAATAAACCATAAGCACTACTTACTCTTATACTCTCTACAATTACCTTGTCCCCTATTGGTCTGTTTTAATTCTGTTCCCTATATTATTCTAGCATGTCCAAAGGTCAGTCAATGGTTTCCTCTCCAGTCCAGCTGGTGAATCTGGGAATTTTGAGGCAATGTTACAACTGTCTCCTGTACATGGACAACCCTCTCCTCCTCCAAACAGGTTCAAATATATGTGAGAGATGCAACCATATAGCCAAACTGGAGGCTGAGCTGTCTCATCTCAAAACTGGTGTAACCAGTCAGGAGGAGAAGGTAACCTCACACAACACAATTCCAATATCACATAGTCTCACCACAACAGCGAACCAAACACATAAAAACACAAAAACATACTCGGAGGCTCTAAATAAAAATCTACCTAAGCAAAAGAGACCTCCAAAGCAGACATCCAAGCAAACGCTACCCCAAAACAAAACACGTACAACACATAGCACACAAAGTCAGTGTGCCAAGCAGTCACAGCCCTTAAGGCTGAATAACACACCTGATACTCTTGTAATAGGTGACTCTATTGTCAGACACACTGACGTCCCGCTCACCAGGCTGAATAAAGAGAAGGTCACAGTGAGCTGCCTGTCGGGCGCTAGGATCCGCCACATAACACAAGCACTCAGGTCACTCCAAAGCAAATACAAATATGACTCAGTCATTGTACATGCTGGCGTGAATGACCTGAGAAGTACCTCCCTGGACTACATGAAAAGAGACAGAGGAGCTCTCTGATCATATAGCCCAGGCTGGTATGACCCTGACCTTGAGTAGCATCCTATCCTCACCAAGAATGATGCCGCAGTATAAAGACAAAATGATCGATTTTAACAATTGGCTAAAATTTTGGTGTCATTCAAAGGGGATCTAGTGTCTGTCAGCCTGGGATGACATGCTCGACAAGCCATGTTGCTTTGCTAGGGACGGCTTGCACCTGTCACCCCTGGGCTTTTGGATATTGGCAAAGGCTCTTGCCACCCCCATAGTGCCTTTTTTAGGCAAGGCTCAAAAGTCAAACCCACCTCCATAGACAGCACAAGGAACAAGAAACTAATGGTAATGCTGCTAAACGCCAGAAGTCTTAACCTCAAGATGCATGCACTCGAAGCTCTCCTCAGTATGGAGAACATCGATATCTGTGCAGTGACAGAAACCTGGTTCAAGGCTCCAGAGAGCACCCCAGCACTACCAGGTTATACCTCATATCATGCTTTTCGACCCAAAAACCCGGACCGAACCACAAAAGGAGAGGGGAGTTTCCATATTTATCAAGGATATCCACACCTCCAGGTTAGTGGCATTGCACGAAGTATCGGAGACCATCCATGTGCAACTGACAGTGGGCAAGACTGCTTTTCAGTTTATAGCATCCTACAGACCACCCTCTCAAAGTCAGGAATCCCACTCGGCTTTCTTGAAAACATTGGAGAACATGAAGATCTCTCCGAACACCATTATATTGGGCGACTTCAACTACCCAAACATAGACTGGGAGCATTACTCAAGCCCCAGCACCTTAGCCCAAAGGTTCCTGGAATTTATAAACTCAAATGCTATGGAACAACTAGTCACCACTCCCACAAGAGGGGAAAACATACTAGACCTGATCATTACCAACATGGGGACTCTATGCTCCATACCAGAAGTATATCCCTCATTGGTAAGATCAGACCATAAATTAATTTCACTGGATATCCACATCCCGACCTCACCCCCAGCCCAGAAAACCACAGTGAAAAACTTCTCAAAAGAGAACTTCACACTTCTCAAAACCGAAGTGGAATCCTTCAAGGCCCCAGGGCCAGTGGAAACTACAGCCCAAACTGCAGAATCCTATATAAATGCATTCTACGGACATCTCCAGGAATGCATGGATCATGCTATCCCAAACAAAATCAAGACCCAATCATCCAAAGTCAGGCGTCTAGTCTGGTGGGCCCCAGCCATAAATAAACTGTACAACAGAAGGAGGAAGCTACTACATGATAGAGCAAAATCCCTAAAAGGGAAGGCATCTCTGATCAGTACTAGCAAGAAATTAGGATCCCTCATAAAATCCTCCAAGGCCCGCTTCAAGAGAAAAATTGCACAGGACACTAAAGACAATCATAAGGCTTTTTTCAGTTATGTTAGGAACCTGGGATGCAACTCTCAGACTTGTTCTGAGTTGATTCTAAACGACAAAAAGTACACTGAACCCACAGACATCGCCAATATCCTGGCAGACAGGTTCAGTGCAAACTTCTCCACCCCCTCCCCCCCAAAAGAGCAAATATCTATCCCGGCAGAGTGCAGCCTCCCAAACATCTCTGATGCTCAGGTGAAGGCCGCCCTCTCCAAAGCAAAAAACACTGCTTCCATGGGACCAGATAGCATCCCGGGTTGCGTCCTACATGAACTCCAAGAAGAACTAATCCCTCAAGTAAAACTGCTGTACAGGCTCAGCCTCACTACAGGATATGTGCCCAAAGAATGGCGTACAGCAACAGTGGTCCCACTCCACAAAGGTGCGGACCCTGGAAACTATCGCCCCATAAGCCTTACTAGCCTAGTCTGCAAGGCTATGGAGAGGATCATCATGGAACTCATAAACAAAGACATTGAGGACCTACAGACACTAGATCCTACCCAATTTGGCTTCGTCAAGGGCAGATCCTGCCTTTTGAACCTGGTTGACTTCTTCGAAACAGTCACCAAGGCCATAGATGAAGGGAAGGTAGTCCACACAGCCTATCTGGACCTCGCAAAGGCATTTGACACAATACCCCACTCGGGCATCATAGATAAGCTGTCCAGCCTAAATATAAAGCCCTATGTCACAAGATGGGTCGCAAACCGGCTCAAAGACAGAACCCACAGAGTCAGAGTTGCTGGAGCCATGTCAGACTCGAAACCGGTCACAACTGGCGTCCCACAAGGTTCTGTCCTGGGACCTCTCTTGTTCGGTATTTACTTTTCTGAGGTACAGGCCAACGTGGGAGGTCTATGGCTCACCAAGTTCGCAGATGACTGCAAACTGGGCTCCATAATCGTGACACAAACATCCTTCAAAAAGGACTCACAGAGATGGATAACTGGTGCCAGAGCCATGGTCTAAAGCTAAATGCCAAAAAGTGTATAGTCATACCCTTTGGCAAAAACAATGTGCCCACAAATTACCACATAGGTGGTAACCCATTAAGTACAGAGAAAGTAATTAGGGATCTGGGGACCCAAGTTGATAGCAATCTCTCCTTTGACAACCACATTGCCAAAGTGGTTAGAAAGACCTTCTACATAGCCCACCTCATCATGAAAGGATTCACATCTAGATCAAGAGAGGTAATCGTGTCCCTTTATTCATCCCTCATCAGGCCCATCATAGAATACAATGTCCCGTTTGGGATGTACCTTACCCGACACCTGCAGCAATTAGAAAGACCCCAAAAGTACCTCACCAGGAGGATCAAGGGACTCAAACAGATGCCATATGCTGCTTGGTTAAATAAACTCCAGCTCTACTCAGTTGCATACCCCTACTTCGAGGCGATCTATGCCTGACATATAAAGCTAGGTCCAACCCAGAATTAATGGCCATGCTCCACCTCAGTAAATCTAAATCACTTAGAGCCATGCGCCCGAGGGACTTGAACCTCAGCACAGAAATAAATAGAACATGCTGGAGGGTCAGATTCATAACACAGAGGCTCCCTTCGCTCTGGAATAAAATTCCAATTCATGTTAGGCAGAGCACCTCACTGACTCTCTTCAAGAAGAATCTTGATGAGTGGATGGGGGATCGTAGGTTTGTCCCGGGGATTACTTCCGTGTCACTATTAGACAGAGGCACAGTAAACTAAACTTTAAAAAGGGCACAGTATACTCAAATTAAGGGGTGGCATAAGCCAAACACAGTTGGGCTAGGCTTATAAATGCCCCAGGGCAGATAGCCTAGTATGAACCTATCAACCTATGAGTATTAGGTCTGATTTCCTCCCTATCCCTTTAGGAGTTCTGCAAGGTTGGGTTCTTTGACCCATGTTATTTAATATCATCTTTGCCAACTCAACTATTCCTACATCTGAAACATGTTTGATCATTTACATTACTCTGCGTATTTATTTATTTATTTTGCACAAAATGAATCGACATTGAACACACACACACTCTTACACTGTGCATTTTGGAGAATGGGCATGTAATATTGGTATGCATTTTAGATTTGATAAATGCAATATTATCTGTTTTGTTAAGGTAACTGCTGTCTCTTTTGTGTATTTCTTATCATGCCCATTATGGAATATAAATCAGTACAAAGACCCCGGAATTACCATGACTGCTAACTTCTTCTTTGATACTCACACAGAGAGCTATGTGATAGAACTATGTATCAGGTGAGATACATGTTTAAAAACTGCAGCACAAAAGAAAAGCATCTCATGTTAGAGTCTATAAAATGTGCATCAGACCAGCCTTAGAGTATAACAACATTTATTTGCAACCCTGTCAACTAAAAAACCTTGGAAGAGTACAAACAATTTACCAAAATTTGTTGTATAACTAATTACTACAACTTGTTTAAATGCCTCGTGTCATTTACAGTTCACTACCTTTACATTTATGGTAAATTAAAATTTGCTTCTAAAGTCTTTCATGCTTCTCATTTACAGACAATGTTGGACATAAAAATGTATATTTGCAGTTTAACATGCAAACATAATGACATAAAATCTGACGTAAGCAGTATGAGAACCAAGCTGGGTCATTCTTATTTAACCCAAAGACTGGTGATGTTATGGGACAGTCTTAAGTTAGAGATCATACAAATATGAAATATTTTAAAAGAGAGTTATAATCTTGATTGGGAAAAAGTGTTTGTTCTGGAGATCTCAGAGTTAGTGTTCCTTGAAGGCCATGTGGTATGAACACTGGTACGTAACGTATGAACTTATGTTGTAGCTAGACATACATGGGAATTGCTGTAATGAAATCATGACATGTTAGTTGAGAGCTCATCAGTTGTAGTTTGTAAGTCTGTGCATCTTGTGGATTATTATTATTTGTATGTGGTCATGACCTCTAGTGGTTTGTACTTATCTGAATCTTATGAAACTAGATCTTTTGGGGGAACTTGACTAAGTCTTTGGGGGGGGGGGGGGGGTCAAGACTCCCATGAGACCAATCAGTAGTTTGATCCTATTGATGTAGACAGTTCTGCTGCAAGAGAATGGGATACTGTGGCATTTATTGATGTTATTTTTTAAAAAGGGTAGAATAGCTGGATATACTAATGGCTCCTTTAACATTGCTGCCTTACCCCAGTTGTGTGCCTGAAACCCATAATGTAATAAAAAAGATAGCAGACTTGTCTGAAATTTCCCTTACCTTTGCCCAGTACCTTCCAGACATCAGATGGCCTTTTCATTGTGAAATGTCAGAATGTCTGGAAAGTAGAGACAAAGAGCAATTAATAAAGGGTACACTTTTATATTTCTTTTTGGTGCACCTGGTGAAATGATATCATGCCTGTCAACTGTCCAGAATTTTACAGAACGTGCCTGATTTTTGCCTTGTGTTTTTGGCATGTTCTCCCTCAGAATTTTTATTTTCAGGTAAATCCTTGAAGATTGCAATACGCTAATAATGCTAGGCATGGGAGTTTTGTCAGAAAGTACATGTTGATTCAAAACCTGCTATTAATTAAAAAGTTAATTAGACAAATATTTAACATTTGTCTCTGATTGTAAGCCTTTATACCTCCATCATTTTTGGCATCGTTCAGATTTCTTAAGCAAAGAAGTTGAGAGGTATGGATGACCGCTCCTAGTATATTGGATATGAATTTATGACTTCCCCCTTAGAAGTTATTTATTTTTGAATGTCTTTATAAACTTAGGTATTGTATTTGTTCTTCACTAGTTCAAGAAAACACAGTTGGATGTGCAAGTCTGAAAAATGGTGGGGAGATTAAATACATATGTTTTTTTCCAACTGTATATATGGATCATTGTAGCTGCATATAAAACAAAATTCCCAAATCTGGTTGGGGATGCCTCAGACAGGACGGGAGGGGAGTAACACTCATGTCTTTAGTTGTTATGGGCACTATACACTTCAAACTGAAATCTGTAACTAAATATATTATGCTGGGAAGTTATTCCATGTTTAGTTTTATATGTGTATATATATATATATATATATATATATATGTATTAAATATCATAGGAGGTTACAAGGATAATGGCCCCAGAGCCCTTACATGCCTAGCCATGTTCAATCTGTGTTCCCAATGGTGTCTGGTTTAAGCAGATACAAAAATCAGCACCTTCTGACCTTGTCCAAGAGGGACACAGGTGGAACCCCAAGGGTGAATTTCCGGTTACCAATCCAATCATACAAATTATGCTTAAATAGGCCAATGAGGGGCATTGTTTAACATGAATAGGAAGCTTGTTCCAAAGTTCGGACAACCTCCGGGGGGGGGGACAAATCTCTCTCTCTCCAGCAAGTTCTGTTGGTGTCACGTGCTAGGCTAAGGTCCTTTGAGTGAGTGACCAGTGTGTTCCATTTGACTTTTGAATGTACAGCATTTCCATTAGAGATGGGTCAGAGATTGCTCTATGTGCAAGGCACAGGTCACCTCTGAGCAATCTGTATGACAGAGTAAAGTGACAATGATTTCAGTGTGTCTGCATAAGACAGATCCTGAAGACCCTGAATTTTCTTTGTAAGGAACCTTTGTAGTCTTTCCAATTACTGGAGATGCTTGGAAAGTAACATACCAAAGGGAACATTGTGCTCTGTTATTGGACCTCTTTTTTTCTGTAGGCAATGCCCCTGCTTATGAGATGAGCAGTATAAAATGCTGTTCTAACTACTGTGGAGACATGGTGATTGAAGTTAAGGTTGCTGTTGACCTGTGTGCCCAGATCTCTCACCACTGACTGTGTGCTTAGGGTATTGCTTTTGATGTGGTAGTTTGCAGGAACATCACCCTTGCCAAAGGGGATGATGCATTTTTTTGCATTAAGTTTAAGACCATGACTTTGGCACTAGTCATTAGTCTGCTTAAGACCTTTTGGCAGGATGACATCACTAAAGGTTTCAATGATCACTCACAGTTTGCAGTCATCAGCACACTTTATCAGCCACAGTCCTTTAGTTTTAGCCTGCACTTTGGAGAAGTAGATTCTGAACAGTAGGGGTCCCAGAACAGATTCCTGTAGAACACCACTGGTGACGGGTCTGCTGGAGGAGGAGGTGGAGTCCCCTATTTTGACGATATGTGGAGTCCCCTATTTTGACGATATGTGCTCTATCAGTGAGCCAGTTTGCAACCCCCCTGACAATATATGGGTTGATACCCATCTGGGTGAGTTTATCAATGATTTCTGAGCAGGGAATTGTGTCAAAGGCCTTGGCTAAGTCTAGGTAGGCCATATGCACAGATTTGCCCTCTGCTAGGGCTTTGGCGACTGTCTCAAAGAAGTCCACCAAGTTTAACAGGCATGATCTTCCCTTGACGAAGCCAAACTGGGTATGGTCGAGCAATTGAAGATTTTCCATATCTTTGTTAATAATATATATGGGTCTACTTCTAATAATCAAAAGACCACGTACCCAAAACCAAATTTAGCAAGACAACATCAAACTGTTATTTTACCGAACAATCACACTACCAAAGTTTATAACAGGAAGTATGCACTTGGCCAACATTGAATGAAGAAAAACACCTCAGTATGCCCTCCACCCCATCCCCCAACTATATATACCAACTTCAGATCGCACTACAATGGGGAAAAGGGCAAATTTCCCCATGTTGTTCAAGTGCGTAAGTTCCCTATTAAAATATTCGGTAGTGTGATCATTTGGTAAATTAACAGTTTGGTGGCATTGTCTTGGTAAATTCAGTTTCAGGTAGTGGTATTTTGATTATTAGACGTAGACCCATTTACATATATATATATATATATATATATATATATATATATATATATATATATGCGTGTGTATATATATATATATATATATATATATATATATGTGTGTGTGTGTGTACATATATATATATATATATATATATATATATATATATATATATATATATATATACACATTTATATGTGCATGTGTGTGTGTACATACTAAAAGAAATTCCCCTAGATGAAGCTGTTATCAGTTCAACACCGGAGGTGTACCCCTCACTGGTGAGATCAGACCACAAACTAATCTCGCTGGAGGTCCTCATCCCACCCCCACCTGAAATAAAAAAGACCACAGTAAAGAACTTCTCAAAAGCCGACTTCACACTTCTAAAGACTAGTGTGGTCTCCTTTAAGGCCCCCGAGCCGGCTGAAAACAGTACTCAAGCCGCTGAATCACTTACAAATGCCTTCTACCAGCACCTGCAGGACTGCATGGATAAGGCAATCCCAAGCAAAACAAAGACTCTTTGTACCAAAGGCAAGCGTCCAGTCTGGTGGACCCCAGCCATAAACAAACTCTACAACAAAGGAGGAAGCTACTACAAGATAGAGCAAAATCCTTAAAAGGTAAGACACCCTTGATCACTATAAGTAAAAAACTAAGAGCTCTCATAAAATCATCCAAAGCAAATTTGAGAGAAAAATAGCTAAAGACTCAAAAGACAATCATAAGGCCTTCTTTAGCTATGTTAGAAACCTGGGAGGAAACTCCCAGATATGCTCAGAGCTAGTTCAAAATGATGTGAAGATTACTGATCCTACAGACATTGCCAACATACTGGCTGACAGGTTCAGTGCAAACTTCTCCCCTCCCCAAAGGAGAGATATCTATACCAAGCGATTGCAGCCCCCAAACATCTCCAGTGCCCAAGTGAGAACTGCTCTCTCCAAAGCAAAAACACAGCATCCATGGGACCTGATGGTGTCCCGGCTGTGTGCTCCATGAACTCAATGAGGAATTAAACCCACAGCTAGGACAGCTGTTTAATCAAAGTCTTACCTCTGGGTACGTACCCAGGGGGTGGCGCACTGCAACTGTGGTACCACTTCACAAAGGCGGTGCCTCCACCCGCCCTGGAAATTACCGTCCCATTAGCTTGACAAGCCTTATCTGCAAAGCCATGGAGAGGATCATAATGGACCTCATAAATAAAGACATAGGGAATTTGCAGACTTTGGATCCAACCCAGTTTGGCTTTGTCAAAGGCAGATCATGCCTTTTAAACTTGGTTGACTTTTTGAAACAGTCACCAAAGCCATTGATGAGGAAAGGCAGTCCATACAGCCTACCTCGATCTGGCTAAGGCCTTGATACAATACCCACTCGGGTATCATTGAAAAACTCATCAGCTTAAATGTCAACCCATACATCACAAGATGGGTTGCAAACTGGCTGAGTGACAGAACCCACAGGGTCAGAGTTGCTGGCGCCATGTCAGACTCAAAGCCTGTCACAAGTGGTGTCCCACAGGGCTCAGTCCTGGGCCCACTCTTGTTTGGCATCTACTTTTCAGTACAAGCAAACACAGGAGGGTTATGGCTGACAAAGTTTGCAGATGACTGCAAACTGGGCCATAGTAGAAAACACATCTGACACAGATATCCTTCAGAAGGGTCTCACAGAAGCGGATAACTGGTGCCAGAGCCACGGCCTAAAGTTAAATGCCAAAAATGCATAGTCATACCCTTGGGAAAAACAAGGTTACCCCTAGCTACCAAATAGGTGGCAATCCACTGAGCACAGAAGAAGTTATCAGGGACCTGGGGACCCGGGTTGATAGTAGTCTGTCATTCGACACCCATGTAGCTAAAGTAGTTAGGAAGACCTTCTACATTGCCCACCTTATCATGAAGGGATTCTCATCTAGATCAAGGGAGGTCATAGTCTCCTTTGCTCATCACTCATCAGACCAATGATTGAGTACAATGCCCCATTCGGAATGTATCTGACCCGACACTTGCAGCAGCTGGAGAGGCCACAAAAGTTCCTCACCAAAAGGATAAAGGGTCTCAAAAATCTGTCCTATGCTGCCCGACTGAAAGAACTCCAGCTCTATTCAGTCGCCGCTGCTCAGAGGTGACCTTTGCCTAACATACAAGGCCATGTCAAACCCAGATTTGATGAATATGCTTCACCTCAAAAATCTAGATCCATCAGAGCCACAAGGCGGAGACTTAAACCTTGACACGGCTATTAATAGGGCGTGCTGGTGGGATAGATTCATCACCCAAAGACTCCCTATGTTGTGGAACAAAATCCCGGTACATGTGAGGCAGAGCACCTCGCTGGCCTTGTTCAAGAGAAATCTTGACCAATGGATGGGAGATCGCAGATATACCCCAGGGATTACCTCAGTGTCACTGCTCGACAGAGGCACAGCAAAATAATGGGTATAGTTCCCCATACTAAAGGGGTGGCGTAAGCCACAAAACGATGGGCTAGGCTTGTAAATGCCCTCGGGCAGATAGCCTAGTATGAACCTATGAACCTATGAACAACACTTTCCTAAATGCCCATGCCCCCACCTTGTACCACAAATCTCAAAATGAATATAGCCCCCTGGGTCACCAAAGAGACTAAAAATAAGATAGCACAAGGAAATAGAACCTGGCATCACTGGAGAGCCACAAAAACTTCAGCAGCTAGAGAACAATTCTAAAAACTTAGAAATAAAACTAAAAAAACAATTCTCCTGGACAAAAATAATTATTTCCTACATTTGCAAAACAGGCACCAACACAATCCCCAAAAAATTGTGGGCAGGAATAAATAAACTACTTCGCCCTGGAAAACCCTCCACAAGCGAAATCACAGATATACCTGACTCATTCAATAAATACTTCATAGAAACCATCTTCAAACTAGTTCAACAACAGCCCACTACTAATACTACCAATATCTTCGTACCTGCAGTCAGTCCCAAAACTGCCTTCCAGTTTCAACCCATCCCCACCAATTATGTCAGAATTACTAACCTCCTACATCATCCCTTTATATAAAGGTAGTACATCCACTGACCTCACCAACTATCGCCCTATTGGCATCATGTCCCCATTGGCAAAAATTCTTGAAAAATGTATACACCACCAACTTATGCCATACCTACGTAATAACTACTCTCTCTTGCAGTGCATGGATTCTGACCTGCCCACAGTACAACCACAGCCCTTCTTTCCTTTACAAACCTCAACTACCAAAACAGACACTTAGGTAAACTAACATCTGCCATATTCTTGGACCTGTCAAAAGCCTTCAGTATGGTCAACCATCTTAAACTGCTCCACTCACTCACTCACTAACTTAGCCTTAGTCATCACTCACTAGCCTAGTTCTAGAACTGTCTACAAGGTAGACAACAAGCAGTTCAATGGGGCAACAACGTAGCCTTACTGCTACCGATTACTACTGAAGTCCCACAAGGGTCCATTTTAGGTCCCCTTCTATTCTCTATCTTCATTAATGATCTCCACAGCATCTGCCAAGATGCAACTGTTATACAATACGCTGATGACTCACCATTAACTACTCAGCCATTAACCCCCACAAACTCCTCTCCATCACCCAAAAAGCCTTCCAAACTATCGAAACCTGGTTTATTAACAAAAATCTTTTACTTAATCACAAAAGACCAAACTGCTGCTATTTAAACCAAAAAAAAAAATCCACTCCAATGCCCAACTCGTTCAGTATTGTGTCCAGAAATGGAACTGTCATCTCTCCAGACACTCATACTAAACTGCTAGGAGTGACCATTGACAGCAACCTCAAGTCCGATCTACATATAAACCAAACTATCAAAAACATCCACAAAAATCTGGGCAGTCTTTATAAAAATAACCAAAAAAGATGATGGATGTGCAGGCTCAAATAACCAGAACCAAACCAAGGCTTGCTTAGGAAATCCAAATAAAGGTTTGAAACACGATAGACCACTTTATTTAAAGCGAATGTAAAAGCAGCAAATCACAAATCCAAAAAGGCTTGACACCACAAAGTAGATTAACGCCACAGCAATTACATACGTTTTCGACCCCTGTAACCAAGGTCTTCATCAGAAAAACTAAAATATATCAAAATGAAGTACCTTTTATACATCATCAATCAATTAATTAACCAATAAGAACACTGTGTAGTTTTTTAAAAAACTTTTAGAAATTGAATAAAATTTTTCTTTATGATAAAAACAAGCAATTGTGCGTTATACATATAACTCAATAATCCAACTTGAACCATTTTGTTTAATAACAAATATAAAATTACGAATAAAAATATATAATAAAATTCATTTTAAATAAATATAAAAAACTCTGCAGTGATGAAAATATATATTGTGCAACATTGCCACCCTGTGGCAATTGTGAGTAACTTCATAATTTAACTGCTCTAAGCTTGAGCACTGTAGAAATAGAAAGTATGTCATTAAGACCTGGAAATTTTGTGGAATCCAGAACTATTTGCCAAAACAGTTCTTTGTACTCTAATTTTGCTTCCCACATACCACCCCTAATTTCCTTAGGGACAGTTTCCAAGACAAAAAAAGAAAATGAAGCCTGAGAACATTTTAAAGTATGTCTGTACAATGCATTTTTATTATATTTTCTTCTAATTTCATATAAATGTTCATAAATTCGACTTTTCAATTTTCTTTCTGTTTTCCCCACATAGAATGAGCTGCAAAAATTGCACGTAGCAATATACACAACCCCTTGTGTATTACAATTGGAAAAACTATCACTAACTATATTTCTGTCCCTTGAGGGGATGTTGATGTGGGTTTGGTTAGGTACATAAGCACACTGCGAACAAGCTCCGCATTTAAAGGTGCCTAACCTTCGTGAGGAACCATTGGATTTTTTAAATCCATTAAACTCAAAAAGTTGTTTGAAATTATGTTCCTTTCTATAAATGAATTTCAATGGTTTATTTTTAAGGATCTCTAAATCAGAAAATTCAACAAACTTGTTCTATTCCCTGGTAATGACCTCTTTGATAATTCCTGAATCCCCTGAATAATCAAAAATAAAAGCTTCACCAAAATTATCAACTTTTATGTCTAGGGGAACTGATGACGTAGTATTGTGAGGAACCTGTCCTAAAATGGGGGCAAATCTGTCGTTTCTCCCCTGAACCACCACATCCAGCATTTCTTCCAATAAATATTGGGGATATCCACGTTCCCTAAACATATCTAAAAGTTTTTTACTTTCATTAAAAAAAATCATCATCATTTGATATCATCCTACTGATCCTAACTAGTTGACCTTTGACAAGATTCCTTTTCTGAAAAAGAGGATGGCCACTTCTAAAGTGGAGATAAGAGTTAGAAAAAGTTTCTTTACGGAAAATATTGGATGAAAAACCATCGTTGGTTTTAGTAAGCGTGATATCCAGATAGGTAAGAACGTGAGTGTTATAACTATAAGTAAAATCCAAAAATGTTGTAGTACCTTTTATGTATTCCAAAAATTCAATAAACTTTTCATGGGAGCCTTTCCAAAATATGACTATGTCATCCAAAAATATTTTAGATAAGCTCCAATATGGTGCAAAAGGACTGTTCAGGATGTATAACTCCTCCCACCTAGATAAAATGATATTTGCGTAGGTGGGGGCACATTTGGCACCCATGGCTACCCCTTTGATTTGTTTGAAAAACTCTCTCCCTGAAAAAACATAAAATTATTGTTAAGGATGATATCCATAAACAGTAAACAATTGTTAAAGTCATCTTGGGAGAATAATTTACTATTCCTCATGCTCTCTTCCAACCATTGGAGTCCCTTGTCATGAGGGATAGACCCAAACAAATCCACTACATCCAGTGTAACAAACACCAATTCAGGAGAAAACAGGTTCGGTTCAACACACCTTAGAAAATCCCATGAATCCTTCAGTGTAGCAACACCCTGGTGGGAAAGTTTTTTTAATTTCTCATCCACAAATTTCGCCAGTGGTGTAGTTACTGAACCTTCTGAAGATACTATAACATGCAAAGGAGGGTCCAACAGGTCCTTGTGGACCTTTGGTATACCAAAAACTGAAGGCACTCTGGGATGTGGGTTGCTCAAAAAATTAAAACTCTCTAGGGAAATAGAACCCTCCAAAAGTAAGTCATTTAGTAATAGATTAATTTTTGAATATGATACATTTACTTCATTAATAGAAGCTCTAGAGTATTTATTAGTATCGTGTAACAATTCTTTCATCTTAGATTCATAAATAATAAAATCCATCAAAACCGTTCCACCCCCTTTATCAGGTTGCATAATCCTGATGTTGGTGTTGTTCCTAAGTTCATTAAACACTCTTCTTTTTTCATGTGTTAAGTTGGAAAAAATCTTATGCCTGTCGACTGTATTCCTTATTTCTCTCTCTAGAACAGTTTCTAAATTCTTCATTTGGGGGTGCAGTAACGGATTGAAAAGACTTTTTCTCTTTAAAGATTTGTTACATGAATTACCAGATTGATTGTCCTGAAAAATCAGGGCCAAGTTCATTTTCCTTAAAAATAACTTAAGATCCACTATTAACTTGGGTATGCTGGCCTTTCTCAAAGGAATAAACTTGAAACCCTTAGAGAACAAATCAAAATGTTGCACAGTCAAAATAAGGTTACTATAATTGAAAATATTATATCCATTAAGTTGAAAGGTGTAACCTTGCTGAACTATATGGGAGTTTACATCAAAATTTATCTCATGTGGTTCCATCTGCGATTGTAAGATTGGGACTGGACAGGATTCTGTTTGCGAATCCTGTCCGACCTCCTTAAAGAGGGTGGGGGTTAAAGTGGAAAACATTCATGATCTTCATGAAACACATCCAGTCTGTCTTCATCATTTGTATGTGGGGAAGATGCAAATCTTGTTTGATTCCCCCTAGAACCTAAACCATCAGAGGAATAAGGGGTCCTACCTTTATACTTCCCTAGACACACCCCCTAGTACCCACCAACCTATAACATCTCTCCAATACATCCTCCACTTTATTCCTCACTTCCTTAACCACACCCTCTCTTTAAACCTTCCCTCCTATTTCCCGACTAACCTATTACCTCTAACCTCCTACTCTATATAACTATGCCCTCAACCCTAAAAACTCTCTCTCCTATTCTTCTCCTAAACATTCTACTTTACTACTACACCCTTACCTCCTATGAAAATCTCATGCTACTTCAAACTCCATCTTCAACCAAACACACTACAACTACACTTCCCCTACCCAAACTATCACACATTAACATACTAGCAACCTGTCCCTATCTCCCCCCTCTCTACCATAAAGCCCACCACTACCAACTCACTACCTCCAAGAAACTCATTCTAATACCATTCAAATATACAAAACCCCTACAACCACCCCAAACTCCTTTACTTATATATGGAGATATCCACCCCAACCCTGGCCCCAATACCCCCAAAAGCTAAGCCCTCTAAAACAAGGTACCACCTACTCTAACCCACACTTTTCCTCAGACTCCCTCTCAATTGCTCATCTTAATATCCGTAGCATTAACAACAAAATCACTCAACTCCATGCCTTAATTGATTTCTATGCCTTTGATATCCTATGTCTCACAGAAACCTGGCTTAAACCTAGTACAAAAGACAATGAATTCACACGCCCAGGATATAGTACCTTAAGACTAGACCGCCCTAATAAAAAAGGTGGAGGAGTGGCCCTCCTGTTTAAATCCCAACTTCAGCTAACTTTAATTAACTCCTTCCCCACACCAGGAAATGCTGAAATGCTATCCACCAAACTCCAAATTAACACAACCAAATCTATAAACATAATATGTTCCTACATCCCCAGGCAAGAACATCCACACCCTAGAAAATATCCTTTGCTGGATTTCTAGCACCTTCCCCAGGAAACCATAATCCTAGGTGATTTTAATATCGACTGGAACTCCTGCATATCCCCAAACCCACCACACACCTTAACCTCTTTAACTTTCACCAAACCATTAACTCCCCTACTAGAATAAATAAATCCACCCACAAACAAACAATCCTAGACTGGATACTAACCAACAACAATCCCTCTCCTACAAAACAGGTATACTCCTGACAATATTAGTGACCACCTCCTTACCTTTATCACTAAACAAAATGCAACATCCCTAAACAACCTACTTATCGAACTAAATATAATAAAACAGCATTTAATCTCACATCCTTTCAAACTGAACTCAAAGAATATAACTGGTCTACCCTAAAATACCTCCCAATAGATGAAGCAGTAGCATTTCAACAATACCTTCTTACAAATTCTAAACCAACATGCACCATCCCGATTAGTTAAAATCAGATCCAAAGCAGCTCCTTGGCTCTCTGCTATTACTAAACAAACTATGAGAGCGAGAAATAAATCATGGTCAAAATGGAGATCCACTAAAAACCCCACTGACCATCAAACCTTCAAACATCTAAGAAACAAAACAAAGAAACTTGTCATCCTAGATAAAAAAACTATAACTTTCAATACCAACAAAACCATAACCAAAACCCGAAAAAATTCTGGTCAGGAATTAATAAACTTCTCCACCCAGGCAATACCAAAACACCTACCCCAGCTAGCTTAGCACAAAAACAACCTAGCATCATAGCCAACACCTTTAACAATTTCTTCTCTCAAACTGTTAACTCACTTGCAAGCACTATGACTCCACCCCCCCTCCAAACTACCCCCATCCCCAGCAATACCTATACCCTAAAACTTGAAGCCGTCTCAACTACCTATATACAGAAACTACTGTCTAAACTAAAACCCTGTACACCCTCATTTGACAAACTTCCAGCTGAATACCTTCAATTAGCTGCAAAAGAAATAGCATACCCAGTATCCATCTTAATAAACAGAACCATAACAGAATCCAAAATTCCATCCTGCTGGAAAATCTCCCACATTATTCCACTCCACAAAGGTGGAAACTCTAATGAACTATCCAATTTTAGACCTATTGCCCTTCTATCGCCTCTATCAAAAATAATGGGCAGCTGTATTCACCATCAACTCCTAAACTATCTCTTAAATAACAACCTGCTTGTAGACTCTCAACATGGCTTCAGACCCTACCACAGCACTACTACTGCCCTTCTTTCCTTCTCTGATACCATAAATAAAAATCGAAATAAAAACCTATTCTCTTCCGCACTGTTTCTAGACCTCTCAAAAGCATTTGATATGGTCAACCATCAACTTCTCCTTGATACCTTAAAATCTCTCTCACTGGACTCTCTAGCCTTACAGTGGTTCAATTCCTATTTAACTAATAGGAAACAAGCTGTACTGTGGGACAGCCATCTATCTACTCTACTCCCTGTCACTATTGGTGTCCCACAAGGATCTATCCTAGGCCCCCTACTTTTCTCCATCTTCATCAACAATCTGCCCAATTCCCTACCAACATCCACATGCATACAATATGCAGATGATTCCACTCTCATCTGCTCGCCCTACCCCAGCAGTACTCCACTCCACTACCCAAGCAGTCTTTACTGCAGCAGAAAATTGGTTTCAACATATCTGTCTCCTCCTGAATCCCAAAAAAACAAAACTATTACTATTTACCCCTACCTCTAAATCCACCCTATCTCTTTCTCTATAACATCCTGTAATGGCACTATCATCGAACCTGACAACTGCACTAAACTCCTAGGCGTCACCATAGATAACCAGCTTAACCGACTGTCATATTGATTTAACTATCAAAACTGTTAATAAAAGATTGGTGCCCTATACAGACTGAAGCCCTATCTCACTGCTTCTTCCCGAGTAGCCCTAGCCCAAACTCACCTTATCTCTACACTAACCTACGCCTCCCCCTCCTTTGTCAACTTATCTAAGGGTAATCTTCAGAAACTGAATACTGCCTACCACAGTATAGCCAGATTTGCCACTGTCTCACCTTTCCAAACTCACCACTGTCTTAACTTAAAGAAACTCAACTGGCTTGAACTCCCAAACCTTATACTCCTACAACAACTAATCATCACCTTCAAAATTCTTCATTACCCTTCCAACATTCCAATACTAAATAATGTCATCACACCTTATAAGAATCTCAAGACACTCAGATCAGCCAACAAGCTATTAGTTACTACCTTGAAATCTCATAATAAATCAGGTGATTCCCTATTTGCAAACACTATCGGTTCATACTGGAATAAACTTCCCACTGAACTGACCTCCCTAACATCATGTCACCTTTTCAAAAAACAGATAAAAAACCACCTACTAATCCACTGGCTTTGCCCCTGCTCTAATCCTGACTGAGCATACTACTGGTCATTACTCTGAACAGTCTGCTACTTTCATTCTTTACTCTCCCATTCTTACCTAGACTAACATTTTTAGCCCCCTTCTCTGGTCCTTCACCCTTTTCCCTTATCTCATTGCCTATATACCTCACTCTCCTTTTAACTTTACTTTCTTAACATTTAACTTGATAAAATACCATTACCCTATCTAAACATACTCTACCCACACTTTTCTTTTTCCTCCTATCCCTTCTTTTCCCTCAACTTTACTACCAATATACCTCCTTACCTTCTAACTTGCTTTTTTTTTTTTAACACTTCTAACTACTAGCTTTCTTTCACTCTGTTAATTACCAATTCTGTCTTCTACCTTCTGACCAATGATTAATTTTATGTACCTACACTTCAGATATCCTTAACTCAACTGTATATTTTGGTGCCTGAGCTTATCTCCTCAGCCACATGATGTGAACTTTAATTATAATCTTACTGTAACCTAGTTAAGTTAGTCAACACAAACTGTATTTTGTCCTTGTACATTTTTGTTTTGTTTTGTTTTTGTTCTTTTGTTAAAAAAGATTGATCTATTTAGTAAAGTATTCCTCATGTATTGTCTTAGTCTAATAGTGGAGCTTTTCTCCTCGGGCCTCTGCTGAAAATGGACATGTATCCAGCCAGACTAGCCCGGTTAACAAATGTAAAATAAATAAATAAATAAATAAATAAATAAAATGACTTAGGTGGAGGATAAGCATTACCTTCCCTGTAATCCTTTAAATCCCTTTCCAGTTTTGTTTGTTTCCTTTTCATATTTTTGGTACATCTGTTTTCAATATCTGAAAAAATGTCAAAATATAGTTTCTTCTCTGATTCTATAGTAAAAACCAGATCATTAATAATATTATTGTTCATAGTTTCTATATGGTCTAAAATAGACATCCGGATTCTTTCATTTTCTTTGATAATAGCACCTACCACATCCAGACCACATTTATCATAAATTTTAATTAAATTGGAGTGAAATTCAGACCCTTGGACTACATTATTAGGGAATTTCACAATTCTAAGCCCCTTGGGCACAATCTGTTTGTCAAGGCATTCGTTGAGGAATGTACAGTCACACCCTAAGCGTTTGTATTTCTCCAGAAAATAATATAAGTCATCTAAATTCTCTCTGTAAATTTTAACAACATGTTCATTCTGTCGAAAGGCTTTGAAAGAACCATTAATAGGAAATTTTTTATCTAAAAAGGCTTTAAAGTCATTAACTGACTTACAGGGGTCGAAAACGTATGTAATTGCTGTGGCGTTAATCTACTTTGTGGTGTCAAGCCTTTTTGGATTTGTGATTTGCTGCTTTTGCATTCACTTTAAATAAAGTGGTCTATCGTGTTTCAGACCTTTATTTGGATTTCCTAAGCAAGCCTTTATAAAAATAAACCATTTCTAACTCAATCTGCTAGAATGACCATAGCTCAAACCCACCTCCTCTCCCCACTATTATACGCCGCTCCTGTCTTCACCAACCTACCCAAAACTGAAATGGCCCAGCCCAACATCTGTTGAAATCAAATTGCCAGATTTGCTACTGGTGCCCACCACTGTCAGTCACTATATCAGCCTAATTGGCTTGAATTCCCAAATCTCCTCTCATTCCACCAGCTCTCTTTCGCTCATAAACTCCTACTACTTCCTGAAAAAACACCATCACTATCTAATCTACTTAAACTACAAGCCATTCCCAGAAAACATTGCTCTAATGAAAAAAGACTAATCAAGGTGACCAAAACCAATAACTCAGCAGGTGACTCCCTATTCCCCAACTACATAGGTAAAATCTGGAACTCATTACCTTCTGCCGTTACCCCTGCCAACTCAGTGGTTACATTCAAACAGAACTACTAAAAGAACACCTAATACTCACATAGAAATACCTTGTCACCCTCCAGGTTGACCCCATATTATACTCACCCTCCCAGCCACTCTCTTGCTTCCACTCACTTCTGTCCCTTGTAGAAGAACCATAATCTCCCCCTAAGGTGCTTCACCTCCAAACACCTTCCCCAAACAGTTCACGAGTGAACACATACCATCCCAAACTCAGCCACTAACCACAAAACAAACCCTAACATTCTGTCTCAACCCCGTCTTACTTATGTTTGTCTCAAGCATGTTATCTCTGGAATCCTGTACATTCCATGTACTGTCCTACTTTTAAACTATGGTATTTTGATAAATCTTACTAATACCAACGAATATTGTACTTTGAAACTGCAATCCTGTGCAATCTTGTAAAATCATGTTTTCCTAAGAAAATTTGCTTGGTATGTATAAATGTCTTACTTGTATGTTATTATTTTGTGGAGCTTTTCTCCCCCGGCCTCTGCTGAAAATGGACATATATCCAGTCAGAATCTCCCGGTCAACAAATGTAAAATAAATAACTGTATATAATATGTGTGTGCATATATATATATATATATATATAGAGAGAGAGAGAAAGTGAAAGAGATTCCTAAATCACAAATTTTTATATATATTAATATTTTTCTATTAATGAAGCTTTATATAACTTCAAATTGGTTAGACCCATCTAAAACTTCATGGCAAAACTTTAGAGTTCTAGCAACAAAACATATATTGGCTCATAAATTACTATTAAACTCACAAAATAAAAATGTTAATAATCCAAAAATTTGGGAACAGATTTTTAATATTATATTAGCATAGTATTTTCAACTTGGAAATATTAATAATTATTTGTGTGTGTGGAGAGAATTTTGTAATCAACTGTCTATTACTTGCATTTACTCTTGTGCTTTTTTATATTTAAATGTATTACATGGAAGCATTCTTGTAAATATTGTATATAGAGTGTGGTTATTAGTGATATTAGTTAATTTTTGATTTGTGAATATATGTTATTTTTGATCTTGTGTTTGAAAATAATATAACAATAAAGATTTATTATGGAGAAAAAAAAACAAAAAAAAGTAAAGCTAGATGTACAGTAATGATATCATCATATATGAATTACTAAAATAGACTGTTGTCATAACTTCTAATGTAAAATCCATGTCAAAGATCACTTTGCATTCTTATTAAAAATAAGCTGATATTGCGTATTTAAACCATGATTTGTTAAGTAAAAACAAGAGATGAGTGCTTTTGCCTTAAGGCTGGAAAACTACATGTCCTCAAATCTAGGTTACTATGCCTCTCTCTCTTTTTGTGTGTGTATGTATATATATATATATATATATATATATATATATATATATATATATATATATGTATATATATATAAAATACACACACTTATTTATCATTGTAGATATTATTTTGTGACTTTTGCATTTGACAGTAATTTTTCATGTCACCGTGTTGTCTACAAGAGAATGCATCTAGATGGTGTTGATCTTTAAATTTGAAAAGGTGGGCTACTGTAACCTTTATTTGTCTTCATATCACTAAAGCCAATAACTCTGCTGGTGAAGCACTATTCTCTTGCGCCATAGCCAAATTATGGAACTCCCTCCCACCCACAATTACCTGCATACCATCATGCACCCACTTCAAAACTTTACTAAAAGCGCACCTAAAAACATGCTGGCTATGCCCTTGCAACTCCCACTCTAATATCACCCACCCCATCCAACCACTACCTTTCTTTCCACTCCACTAACTACCTTGATTATAGCAAGCTCAGTTGCTCATAAGCCTAGTACTTATTATACAGCAGGAACTTCTTATTGTAACATTTGTTAATGTCTGTTATGTACTTCACAGATAGATTCTAGTTGTCTACTAATGTACTATGGTCTTCATCTGTAAATATGTTGTAAGTAATTGCTATGTAAATTGTTAATCGCTATGTAATCCAAAATAACTGCTGTCTGTTTATTTTAACTGTGGAGCTTTTCTCCCCGGGACTCCGCTGAAAATGGACCTAAGTCCAGTCGGACACTCTCGGTCAACAAATATAAATAAATAAATAAAATAAATATCAGGATGGAAGAAGTAGGTAAGCTGTCATACACCGATGTAGCATACTTTGTTTCTTTAAGTTGACAGTTGCCAATATCTTTATATACCCAACAACTAATCAAGTAGACTCAAGAACTGTCCTAAGGGATATATGATGGCCTTTAGAGGAAGATATATCACTGCTGGAAGGAGATGACTACGTTCTTGGATGTTGCTAAGGTGTAGGAAGTCCCAGAAATTAGAAAAGTTCTTCCGTTGATAAATGCGCCACTCCTTATTCCACTAGTTAATCTAGAACCATGGCTATAATACAGGTCAATAGCAGGCTGGGACTTCATTTTTCAATATTTGTGTGCTATTCCTCACAATTCAGACACTTTTTAAGTCTTGATAAGACTGTTCATAATACAGACCATCCTTATCTTGTGCTAACCATGAAAATATATCCAGTAACCCTGAATAAGTTTCACAAATTTTAATCTTCAGAGGGTAGGATATATCACTGGGGTATCCCAGGAAACTAATACTTATTATTTTGCTAATGATAAATTGACAGAGTGGTTTGAGATATTTGTTCACAGTTGCTGGAGAGCTGGTATCCTGATTCAAAAATGTACCTCTTTGTGGAATGTTTTTAAAAGATGAAATTAAAGGTTACATTGAGACTAAGAGGAGGGATGGAAAAAAAAAAACATTAAAGGATATCCTTCAGTATGGTTAGCCTTATACCAAAGTTGTTTTTTTTCTTCCCCCAGTAATAATCACCTTGATATTATTTAGTGCTTGTAATCCCTCAGTGCCTTTGTTTTACATTGCCACTTACATCCCATAGATGATGGAGTCCCTGAAGGCCCCACTCTTCTTTCATATTCAGATCTTATGTCCCTTTCAGAATGGGGTTTGCCCCAGCTTGTATGACAGAAAGGCTAGACAGCATAAATGCTGTAGTTTTCACTGCTGCTCACTGCCTACAGTTTTACTTCCCAAGGCTTTGTCTTGCTAGGATCTATAAAGTGCTATAAAGATTTTCTAACAGCCAACTGCTTTAATAGACTTTTTCTTTAGCTGTTAGTATGTGCTTCATAGAAAGAACAGGAATAGTGCAAAACTGTATTAAATACTGGTAAATGCTTATCCACATAACTGCACAGTATCAAAGACTACTGACAGCTGGCATTTTGATTTACTAGCTCTTATGCGACAACTGCAAGTCATGAATGAGTTGATATGTTTAATCCTCCTCACTTAAAAGAGGAAAGGTCTGAATTTTTATGAAGTACAGCTTTTAACACTTAGTAGACAGGAAAAAGCAAGGTTATTTTGAGGAGAATGTAAATGGACTGGCTTGCAGCAAAGAGATCAGAGTAATTTGTGAAATACAGACACTGCTTAGTAGAAGAGCTGAGAAGCCAGTGATTCACACTACTATCACTTCAACTAAATGGAGAAAATAATCCTTATTTGTGATGCCCATTCTTTCCTCATCTGCATACTCCAGATACACTTTAGTAGTTTGGCCTGGACTGGCTGGGAACTCCACTATGTAAACACCTATTGCTCCTGCTAGTGTCACTCATGTGGTGAACCAGAGATGCCTCCCTTCCCACAGGATAGAGGAGTCACAACAGCTACTCTTTCCCATCCGGACAACATCTATACTCACCAGAGCCAGTACTGTAACTTGGGTCGCCTGCAGCATAGCCAGTGCTTTATCCCTCCACACTATGGAGCTAGCTTAACTGTTAATACTTTATTTTGATTTCTGTTATTGTGAAGCAGATTTCCACAGTTTTCCATTTTTTGACAGACTTTGATTCACTTTGTTAGGCAGTACAGAATAAAAAGATGCCATTAGTATTAATTTAGTTCCGTCATGTATTCTTTAAGGTATTTACCTGTTCCTATCACAGCGTGATTCATGTGTATCCCACAGAAGCATGCATGCCCCAGTAACTACAAAATTTAATCAATTTTTTTTAAAGACTGTCATCCTGGGGATTAGACAGTATAACAAACATACATTGTATTAATTAGAAAATGCGTGGATTTTCTTTTTACAGGGGAAACTACTAATGTTAGATTTAGGTCAAAGAATACAGTATTTTGTAGTCCGATGAGACTAGCAGCAGTGTTCCTGACCTTAGGGCCTTTGCAAGTGTGGAATGCATTGTCAAGTAATTGAATACACGTATTGTGGGAATGCAGTTACCTTTCCGCTTTAAAAGCAGAAGGCAAAGGATCCTGGACCATACACAGCCTGATAAGTTGGCTTCAACTGCTTCTTTAGTAGGTTGATGAATAGAACGAATCAAGAAGGATTAAGTCTGAAATGTTCTTTATTAATGATAGCAGTTAACATTCATTTCATTATAAGCAGAATGTAGAAATCAAATTTATATGTTAGGCAAGAAAAAAATCTTGGAGAATTGATAATGTATATTAAGTGGCTCTGTTAAGAGAGCTCTGTGAATACTGAATAAGTGGTTAGCATGTATAGGTAGGTCACTTCAGTATTCTGGACTACCTGTTCCACATATAATAATGGTGCACTCCACTGAAGTACTTAACAGTAAAAGGGAATAAGTGCAGAAAAGTTAGTTACCACCTGCTAGGTTCCGATAGGTATGTTTAAGTATTGTTTTGGAAGTTTTGCACCATGTTTCTAGTTGTATATGTCTATCATTTGTTCTGTTGATTAAAACGTTCTATTTTTGGAATGGTACTTGCAGAATTCTTGTGTTAAGGCAGCCTTATGTATGGTCATCAGTATTTTTTTACAATGTAAACTAAAACCTTTTATTTCTTATAATAGTGTATGTGCTTCCAGCATATTTATGGAACTATAGTATGTTTCAAGAATGTTTTTGTATTTTGTGATGTTTCATGCTTAATCAAAAAGAATGCTTGTAATTCCTGAACAGGCATTAACCATGTCTTTTGCATTATAAGTAAATGTTATTTTCATTCTGAACATTTTTTTCCAGTTAGTTATGTGATCATCTGTTCACATTTTCATTAAACAATATTGCTTCGTCTGTCACGCCAGAAGTTGGGACCATTTAATGCCTTGATAATTATGAACTGAACCATTTGAGTTTATTCATTTGGGTTTGTCCAGGAATCAGTCCCCGCTAGTACCTTGGTAATTAAGGACTGAACCTTCTGAGTCTCTTGCTTTGGAGTGTCTCTTAGCTTATTCCACCTGGGATTTTTTATTATTATTTGCATTCCAGTTATTAAGACATTATGGGAAGTCTAGGAACATGCAACAAACATGTTCTTTTGCCATATAATATTCTTTCAGACGAGCCTCCTTATAGGATCTTAAATATCATTTGGTCTTTCTTTTCCCTTTCTTGTTTGCCCTAGCATGTGGAGTTCTTTGTAAATCATGCAAGTGTGTGTGTGTGTGTGTGTGTGTGTGTGTGTGTGTGTGTGTGTGTGTGTGTGTGTTAGGAACTTTTTTTGACATGGTAGTCCAACTGGGCATGTGCCTCTTTTCAGGGAATACCCAACTTGGTATTTGTACAGAGAAGGGAAACTGTGGTCTGGACACTGGTGAACGTCCACACTTTGTTGATTTGAGGAAGATTGTTGCTGTGATACCTGTGATGGAGCAGAAAGAAAATGATCTCGTGGTGAGATGGAGATTGCTGATTATGAAATTGCTGCGACTTTTTTTTTTTTTTTTGCCAATAAATATCTCTGTTAAATTACCACATATGAGATAGGCAATCTTATGTTTATATAAATGAAAAACAGACACCATTGAAACAACTGTAGTTGCAAACATTATACATCACTTATAATATATCCAGTCATTGTTAATTAAGCATCATATGGCTCATTCGAATCCTGCCTGTTAAACCTTGTTCCTTCTCTGCATAGGTTGTTCCCACAATTCCCATTTTTCTCATGTACTTTGCTCCTTCTCTTTTCTAAAGATCCCAGTTCCAGTTGTTTTATCTCTGTTGCTATATTCACTACTTTTAATAAAGTTGGTCTGGACTTTGATTTCTATTTTCTAGTAATTGCATTTTTGGCAGCCACCATAGTTAGCCTCAGCAAGGCTTTACTATATCTAAGCAATTGCAATTCTGTGTCTTAGCTTAAAAAAATCATCTCCCCAGTCAAATTCAATCCACTTACCCAGCATCTTTGACAGAGTGGTCTGCAGGGAATCCCTAACGTCTGCCAGCCCACTACACTCCCAAATACTATGTTCCCAGCCACCTCATTCCTGCTGTTCCACCTCTGACATTTGCCGTCCACCTGAGGAAAAATTCTTTGGAGTTTACTTGGGGTATAAAAATATCTATGTAAACCCTTCTAGGCAAAGATCCTAAATCTTCTAGACTGTGTTGCATACTTGGGAGGTACACATATATCCCCCTATTGTCTCTTTGTGAATTGCTTATCCAGTCTCTCTTCCCAATCCTTTCAAAGCTCCTCTAATTGATTCTTATAGTTACTGTGCAATATTTTATATGCTCTACTAATTATTCCTATTTTAACAGCTGCTTCTGTTCTAGATTCTATGAAAAACTTTACCAGTGCTGCTCTTTCATATAAGACCCCCTCCCATTTCTTTCTGTTTGCCTGTACTTTGATATCAATCCTTGATAGGGAAGGCAATCTTTAACCTGCAGTCCAAATAAATGTGTGGCCTCTTCCCATTCATTACATTTCCCATTCTAGTTATTTGCTCCCAATACATTGGTTCCTTTACCAGTTTTCTCCAATAAATTCCAGACCCCTCTGGCCTATTATCTGTATCTCTAACCACAGTCATCCCTATCAGCAGAATCTGTTTTCTCCATTCTCATGCTGGTTTAGTTCTTAGAATACTCCCTGCTATTTTCTGAATATAATACTCTGTATGATTTTTGTTGTTCTCCTTAAGAGTCTGCATCCAAAATCCCAAATCTGTCCTTATTTCTTGAGCTTCCCCCTGTATCGTCACATTTATACATAGCACAAGCAGAAAACTATAATTCTAAGAGCCTTAACTGTGTTGCTCTAAAATCCCCCCTCAAATTGGGTAATCGTAGTCTGCCTTGTTCTATTGGAAGAATTGGCTTATCCCACTTGACCTTGCTGTCTTCCCTTCCCAGATAAAATCCTTCAACTCTTTTTTAATGGCTATCCACAGCTTCTCCTCTGGTTGATAAAATATGCATGACCTCTGTATGAGACTAAAGGGACTAAAAACATTTTAATTGCTTGTATCTTAGTAGCCACATCCATATAACAAACCTTCTCGATTTTTGTATTGTCTTCTCTTTAGTTTCTTCCCGCATATCCTTATCTGCCACAACAGAGTAATTTCTAATCCATACTCCTAAATACTTCATTTTATCATGTCCCCATAAATATGGACATTGTTGGACCAATTTATGTGAGAGTACATAATTTACCACTATCTTCCTTGTTATAGGCTCCCTAAGCTTAGTGACAGCCCTTTCCACTTTCTGTTGCCTGAATTGTTGGCTAGAAGGTTTTGTGCTCTAGAATTATTATCAAAAACAGTTGCTTAACAGCAGTCTTTCTAAACCTGTGCATATTATCAAGGCAATCCCTTATTTTCTGTTTAGCATTCTGCAATTGGTCCGTTTCTTGTTCTGAGAGATTCCCCCTATTTGGCAATACTTTAACATTTGTCAGTCCCTGTAAATAATTATTGTTACTTCTTAACCATGTCTCCCTTTCCTTTATTCCCACCCTAGTTTTAAACTCCACTTTAATTTTATCCCATTACCTAGCTATATTTTCAGAAGAAATGTCTATCTTCTCTAGTAGCTCCTGGATTAATTCCAAAAGCCGGTAGTTGGGAAAGTGCCAGTGTCTCATTTTTATTTTAGCGATTATTGGTACATGATCTGAAGTAGTCATTGGGTGCATTTCAAGACTTTCAATTAAATGCACACGTTCCTGTGAGATATAAATTCTGTCTAGCCTAGCCCAGTTTTTGTATCTTGGAGAATAATTTGTAAATTCACTCCAAACTTCTAGTTCAGAATGCACATCTTCCATGCCAAACAATTTAAAATTTCTTCAAAAACCTACCCTCCTTTGTTATATTATCCTTTCTAGGGCCCCCCAAACACATCTTCACTGTTGCAAGCCAAATTCCAGTCACCATCTATAAATAATATTCTTTGCTGAAAGCTGATTACTTCTCCCAGAATTTTCTTAAGCTCCATTATAGCAGTTTTAGGTGGAATGTAAATGCATGCCAGTATAATCTTCCTCCCTTGCCAGTAGCCCATTAATACTATATATATTCCATTATTATCTTTCTTTTCCTCTTGTTTCGCTATCAGAGCACCTCTTGCAATTAATATAAGTACTTCTTTTTTCCTTTACTCCTGATATTCCACTGAATAACCATCCTGAAAACCGATGTTCTTCGTGTTTCACTGTTGCAGTCATTACATTTGGGTAATCCTGCTGGCAGGTTGCCATCAGTCGGCCTGAATTACAAAGTCCTGGGTCCTGCATCGGCTGCTGTCGCCCCCTCCCTGATGGCAGGTCGTCAGGGGTATAAAAGAAGCAGCCGATGCCATTTTCTTCAGTCTTTCTTGCCGCGCGGTGCCCGAAACAGAAGCAGTTCGCAAGTGCCGGTCGGTCGACTCCTGATATTTTTGAGTTCGAATTTCAGATCCGAAGTCTTCTATAAAGCTAAGTACCCCATTGGGGAAACTTTTTTCTTGCTCCAGAAGCGATGTCAGAAAAAGTTAATAACTGTATTTCTTGTGGGAAGCAAATACCTCATAAGGACTTTCATTCTTACTGTATTCCTTGCCTAGGCCCTGATCATAATTTCCTAGGTTGTCAGTTTTGTGCCAGATTTAACCAACGCACTATTAAGCGTCAGTATGATTATGCTTTAAACTACTTTGGACGCAGATTTAATTATCCAGAAATGTCGTCGGAAAGCCATCCGACTACCGGACTTCATAAAAAACGCAAAGAAAAAAAAAGACCGAGGCCCAAAACCGACAAAGCTTCTCCTAAGCCGCTCGCTGGTTCTCAGTGAGGCACTTTTGCAGCCCCTGACGACCGCTACTTCAGAGTCGCAGGCCGCTACCAACTCCCACGTGGAGTCGGCCATGCCACTTGGAAACTCAAGGTATTGGAGCCTCTGACGCTATTTCTTCAGATGGGTCCAGAGCCGCTGAGCAGGCACCGGCTTCTTAGGGTGTATTCAGACCCAAACATCTATACATTAAACCGACTTCAAAGACTAAAGCACCTTCAAAGGCAAAGAAGCTACCTCAAGAGCCACGTGGACAGGCCTCCATGCCCAAAAAACAGATGCTCAAAATAGCCGAAGACTTGATTACCTTAATCAGGGGTTCCCATTCCCCTCCTGATAAAAGGCCTAGGCAAGAGACTGACTATGAATCTTCAGATCAGGTTTCCATTTCTTCTGATTCCTCTTCTGATCAGGAATGTTATTTTCCCCCCATGAGGATTCTGATGCTGAAGAATCCATATCTTTAGCTTCTCCTCCTGAGGATTATTCTTTTGGGGAAACCTTACATACCATGTGGGAGCATTTCCACTGGGAGAGCCAAGATTTTTCAGAGTCTAAAAAAGAGGCTCAGGGATTTCCTGTTACTACCTCAGCACAAGCCACTAGCCATCCCTACTGTGTTAGACATTGTAGATGATGTGTTTTCAGAGTCTAGCCTTACCCCTGACTCCTTACCTCCAGCACCTGCTAAGCCTGACAGATATTACAGGGTTCCTGACAGATATTACAGGGTTCCTGACTCACATAAATTCCTTTTTAAAAACCCTGCTGCAGACCCAGAAACTATTTCTCAGGGCCCCAAGGGTGTTAAGGCTTCTGCTGCAAAAAACCCTACCCCTTCTGACAGGGATTCTAGGGCACTGGATAGATAGGGAAAAAAGGTCTACACATTTGCTACCTTGGCTATAAGGGCCTTAAAGTGTCAGTTTCATATGCTCAAATATCAGCAACATGTCATGGCATTGCTTAAACAGAAAATGTTGTTAAATTCTGAATGTGCAGAAAACAAGGAAATGCAGGATATTTTGCATGCAGCTGAGCAAGTTGGAAAGCATACTTTGTAATTTGGTTTTGATTTTTTAGAGGCCTCCTGCAGGGCTGCAGTTACAGGTTCTGTAATTAGAAGGCATGCTTGGTTAAAGGAACAAAATCTGCCTGATCATGTTAAAGTTAAATTATTGGACGCACCTTTACAGCATGATTCTTTGTTTGGTGTTAAGGCAGAGGAGGTGTTAAAGAAAATGGAGGACAAGGCTAAATCTATGCAAAAGGTCAAAGATTTCTTACAAGTACAGCCACCTAGGTTTAGTAGACATTGGCCAACAAAGAATTGGTCCTTTCCTGTGTCAGACAGACCTCAAAGGGGCAGACCCAGACGCCCTAGAGACAGATCCCAGGCGCAAGGTTCATACAGGTCAAAGCAATGGGGTGCTTCTACCTCCAAAAGTGGAGAAGACAAATCACAACCTTACAGGAAACAGTCCCAATGACTTCCCCCTGCCTGCACCAAGCACTTATTTCCTGGCAGCACCTTTAGGGGAAACATTAACACTTTTTTCTCAAAATTGGCACATTATAACCCAGGACAAGTGGGGTCTAAATATTGTGTCACAAGGCTACAAATTTCTTTTCCATACCCTGCCAAAGGCAAACGGCTGGCCAGATCTGCCAAAAAATCAATGCTCAGAGGCACAAAAACAAGTCTCATCCCTCATGGACATGAGGGCCATTCAACAAGTGCCAGAGCAAGAGCGGAGATGAGGATTTTACTCAAGACTGTTCTTGGTACCCAGAAAGGAAAATGCCTGGAGGCCAATACTGGACCTTTCAATTCTGAATATATTCCTGGATATTCCAAAATTCAAAATGTTGACCTTACAACAGCTACTTTCCATGCTGGGCAAGAACGCTTGGCTTGTAACTTTAGACCTAAAAGAGGCATACCTGCATGTCCCAATCAGACAAATATGCAGAAGATGCCTCAGATTCAAGGCTGGCTCAATGCATTACCAATTCTCTGCACTGCCCTTTGGCTTATTTACTGCGCCCAGGGTCTTTACAAAGTGCCTGGCACCAGTATTTGCATTCTGCAGACAAAGAGGAATACAAATATATCCTTACATGGACGACTGTCTAATTCAAGCAGAGAACAAGGACATCATTCTACAGCATCTGGCGTTTGTGAAAAAACTTCTAACATGCCTAGGGTACACAGTCAGCGAAAAGAAATCAAAACTCGTACCCTCTCAAGAGATAATATTCCTGGGTGCAAGCTTAAATACAACTGCCCAGATGGCTTATCTCACGCCAGACAAACAAAGACAACTGACTACCTACTTCAACATGTTAGCAACAAAGGCCCAGTTATCTGCAAGAAAAATTCTGCAGGCTTCGGGCTTCATGGCATCCTGCATTCTACTAATTCCATATGCAAGACTGCATATGAGGAAACTTCAATGGTACCTAAAAAGTGTTTGGAGTCAACATTGCCACAGCCTGGAAACTATAATTACTCTCATTCCCTGCCTGCAACAGGAGTTTCGATGGTGGGCAAAGGCTGGTCACCAAAACAAGGGACAGCCATTCACATTACCCCAAGCCAAGCAAACACTAACAACGGATGAGTCAGGTTATGTCTGGTGGGCCCACATGGCAGGAAAATGCATTCAGGGAACATGGACCTCAAACCAAATGCATCTACATATCAATCAAAAAGAGATGCTAGCTGTTCAAAATGCCCTGACAGCCTTCAAGGACCTACTTCAACCAGGACAACTACTGATAAAGACAGACAACACCACGGTCATGTGGTATATAAACAAGCAGGGGGGCACACATTCTTACCCCCTTTGCAGACTAGCCATGACTTTGTGGGACACAGCTTTGACTTACTAAGTACATCTGCAGGCACAATTCCTGCTAGAAAAACTAAGCAGAAACCTCGTGGATCCCCACAAGTGGCAGCTGGATCCATAAGTCTTCAGCATGATAACAAGGAAATGGGAATGCCCAGACATAGATCTGTTTGCCTCCCCACACAACTACCAATTAAGAGATTCTACACAAGGATTTATCACAGACAAGCATGGAAAGTGGACGCCCGATCCTTCAGCTGGAAAAACCTGTCAATATATGCCTTTCCCCCTCTACCTCTCCTCCCCAAGGTGCTCCTAAAGGTCAGACAAGAGAAGCCAAAGATGATACTGATTGTACCAGACTGGCCCCACCAGCACTGGTACCCAATATTAAGGAGCTTGTCTCAATGCCCAGCTTGGACCCTTCCTGAAATACCACATCTACTGTCCCAGCAAAACAATCAGATCCTGCACAGCCAGCTCAGGACTTTAAACCTGGCAGCATGGCAGATAATGTAGTCATACAAAACACACCTCTCAGCAAAGCTGTGTTGGATGTCATTTTGGAAGCCAGAAGGCCTAGTACTAGAAAATCTTATGCTGGAAAATGGAAGAGATTCTGTGCTTAGAACCAGGCAAAAGGAACGGATACAGCTGTGCCAAATATTCCTCAGATTTTACAATACTTAACTGAGATGCTGGACAAAGGCCTATCTTTCTCATCTATTAAAATTCATGCCTCTGCCATTTCGGCTCATTACAATACACCAATCTTTTCTCATCCCTTATTAAAACAGTACCTCAGAGGAGCCAAAAATGTAAGGCCTCCAAGGAGATCAACAATGCCTACATGGGACCTCAACTATGTCTTGGAAAAATTCACCCTGCCTCCTTTTGAGCCAGCTGCTACTGCCGATATAAAGTTTTTATCTTGGAAAACAGCTCTGCTCCTAGCAATAACTTCTGCAAGACGAGTTTCAGAGCTACAGGCACTCATGGCTGTGGAACCTTTTATAATTTTTTATCTGGACAGGGTCTCCCTGAGGACAAATCCAACATTTATGCCTAAAGTGGTGTCCAGTGTGGCTCTTAAGCAAACCATTCATCTGCCAACTTTTTATCCAAATCCACAGAACAAGGGAGAAATAATTCTGCATTATTTGGATGTACACAGACAGCTTAGATTCTACTTGGACAGAACCAAAGTTTTCAGAAAGACAGAGCAATTACTAGTGGCATATGCTGCAGGATCACAAGGAAAGGCTTTCACAAAGCAGACTATTTTAAAATGGATAGCTCACTACATTCGTTTCTGCTACTTACAACATGGCAAGCCAGTGGCTAAGGGCATTAGGCCACATTCCACCAGAGCAGCAGCCACTTCAGCAGCCTTTCTCAGGGGAGTACCAACCAAGGACATTTTAGAGACAGCAACTTGGAGTTCAGTGCACACCTTTACAAAGCACTGTCATCTGCCACTCTACTCTAACTCCAGGGCAGGCTTTGCCACTGCAGTTCTGCAGGGTCTCTTAGCCGCTCCTAATGCGGTTTAGCTCCAGCCTCCCAACCATAGCTTTGGGAATCTACCCAAATGTAATGACTGCAACAGTGAAACACGAAGAACATAGCACAGTTGTGTACACTTACCATAAATGTAGATGTTTGAGTGTGTTCACTGTTGCAGTCCAGGTTACCCACCTGCCATCCCCCTTCTCTTCTGATGGAACCTGTTTTTCCTTCTCTGTTTTATACAACCTATGTGATGTATTTGATTGTAGATGAAGGTAAAGTTTATTTTGGTGCATGTAATTATAAATATATATATATTGGCTACCCTTTTAGGGGGCACCTGACATCTGGGGCAAGAAAAACTGAAGAAAATGGCGTTGGCTGCTTCTTTTATACCCATGACGACCTGACGTCAGGGAAGGGGTGACAGCAGCCGACGCAGGACCCAGAACTTTGGAATTCAGGCCGACTGAGGGCAACCTGCCAGCAGGATTACCCAAATGTAATGACTGCAACAGTGAATACACTTGAACATCTACATTTATGGTAAGTGTACACAACTGTACTTTCTTTATCAAGTTCACATGTTCCATTCTTTCTAGGTGAGTCTCCTGCAGCATAGCTATTTGCACTCTAGATGTTTTAATATAGTTCACTACTCTTTCTTTTTTATATTTATCTGTAAGACCATTCAGATTGAAAGACATTGCAGAAAGCATAATTTTTATATAGTTATTGCCACCTTTTATGTATAACTGCTTTTTGTTAAATGTCTAGTTCCATCTTTTAAGTTACGTGCATATACTGTTCGGCAGGTTGGTCTATTATACAGTTGTTTCTTGTCATATCCATTTGAGCCTATGCCACATCTTACATAACTTTGTTTTTTTTTTTTGAAAGCCCTCAAACAGAACAAACAACCCCCCTAAAACCAATCAACTTAATAATAACATACAAAACTATGTACATCTTCAAATATTGCAGTTTTTGGTTTGTAATAAGAACACTAGTTCTAAATTGATAGTGACACAGACAGGCTTGAGTTAACCACAAAGAAAGGTTAATCATGGTATGATGCATGGTACAGTCTGTGCTATTAGTAAGTGCGATTTGATTTTATCTGTCTTTGTAGCTCTCCCAGCTGAGAAAACACTTGAATGCTTTCAGTAAACACTTTCTCCAAGGCATTCCTCTATCAAATTGTCTTCTAGTAACATATGAAGCAAATACAAAACTGCTAAGGATACCTTGTTTACCAGAAAAAAGCCTTATAATATTCAATATTCTTTTTTGTTTACATGCTTTGTAATAAACAACCCAGTCATTTCCTTATGCAAGCATGGGAAAAAGCACACTTGATTTTTCTTTTGTCATACTGTCTTAACCCAGACCGTTCCTCTCCCCCTTCCCCTCTTTTTTTTTTTTTTTTTTTTTTTTTTTTGGTGCATTTCAGTGCCTACATTTCTTAAAACTGAACAAAGAAAAAGAGAGAAGGGAGAAAAAGAAAAAAAATGTGTATAATAGTATCCCTATTGCATTTCAAAAAAACTAATTTAAAGTCTAATTGGTTTTGTCTTATCTTTAAAGCTCTCCCAGCCAGGAAATTCCCTGATTGCTTTCAGAGAACATTATGTCCTAGCCAGTTTCTGTTTTCCTTTTCACTCAGTGAATCCCCTTCCACCTCTGCCTACAGTTTCTCTTTATCAGATTGCCTCCATGGAGACATGAGAACAAGACAGCAAGTTTCTCTTTATCAGATTGTTTCCATGGAAACAAGAAGACCAGCTACAGAATTGCTACTAAGTATACATGCATTTGCTACAAAAAAAGCTTCACAATATTCAATATTCTTTTCTTTGTCATGTCTTTTTAACCAGGCTCTTTTTTGTCACATTGCATTACCTGCACAAGAAGAAAGGGTGGAGAGGGAAGAAAAAGAAAAAAAACACCATTACACTTAAAAATAGCATGCAAAGAAAACCATACACCACAAATATAGTACTATTAAGAAAAGAAAATATTTTCCTTACTTATAGTTAGCTTTCTCCTCTTGTCAGTCCCAAAGGCATTTTTTCGAACATTAATGACATGAAGTAGGACATATATTTTAGAGTCCCCCACAAGTCCAACAGATTTTGAAAAAGTCAATATTTCCAGACTTTTTTGTTCTGTCATATTTCACAAATATAATTACTGCATTGTAATCCCACAGTAATTTACTGGTTTTATTAAGCCGCGGTGGTGCAGTGGTAGAGTTGTCGCCTCACAGGAAGAGGTTCTCCCGTTCGATTCTTGGCTGGAGCGTCTTCTGTGTGGAGTCTGCATGTCCTCCCCGCAGTCAAGTGGCGTTCGAAAGACATGTGTGAATGGGTGTGCCTTCGTTGAAGGTTGGGCATCGGGCTGGCACCTCGACATCGTAAAAATCTACTGCCAGTAATTAGCGGACCGGAGTTCCGCTTTGGCAACCCCTAACCGGGAAAAGCCAAAAGAAGAAGATGATTACTGTTCTCCATTGCCCAGATCCTTTTTCTCCATTTCCAACATACTCTCAATTCTTCTAGTCAACTCTTGTGCTTCCTTCCTTCTCTCCTGCATTTTCCATTGAAATACTGGAAAAGGTTTCACAGGTATGGCCTCTCTGTGGTCTTTCTAACCAGAAGAACAAGAAGCAGAATCTCCTTCTGTTTCACAGCTGACTTTTTGTTGGACACATTTTTGTATTTCCTCCTTAGCATGTACTTCACCAAAAATGGTTTTGTCCCTCCAGGGAAGAATACCTTAAAGACAGCTGGCTACAGCAGTTTGAATCTCACACCTGTGTCTCGACATTCCCTGAATAGTGGAATGAATTTACTCCTCTTCTGCCATGTGTACAATGAGTAATCATTCTCCACAAACACTCTGCTGTCTACCACTTTTAGCATTTTGTCCTTCTGCCACAGTTTTGTCAGAATCAACTCCTGCTGGTATGATTGCATCTTTACTATTAAAGGTCTCGATTGCTTTGTTATAGCTAGGTTTGGAGCATACACACGATGTGCCCTTTCAACTAACAGTTACTGTTGTGGAATACCAGTCCAGTTGCGTATTTGTGCTTTCATAAAATTAATGTAGTCTGTTCCTTCCAGCTTCTCTGGTATAGCTGAAAATCTCAGGTTTTCCCTATGTGCTCTGTACTCTACTTCCATTATTTTTTGAAGCATCTCTTCTTGAGCAGTTGTATATTAAGCCAGCCTTTCCATTTCGATTTCTGATTTTTGCAGCTTAATCATCTAATCTAAATATTTATTTAAAGCTTCTTCCATTTTTTCCAGCCATTTGTTGTTTGTGTCAATATACTTCATCAGTGTTTTGTCGTTTAACCAGGTCTGTATGCAGTTGGGGTCTATGTTAGAAGATCAAATGTTTAGATGATCGAACACCTAAACATCGATCTTCTAATATCGAATCTGAAAACAGCGAACGTCCCAGGGAAACACATCCTTTGGCTACTAAAACAAAACAAAACTTTACATCCAAAGTAAGTGAGGCTTTGCCCCCCCCCCCTAACTAAATATACCAACTCTGAGATCGTTCTACAGTATAGAAAATGGCAAAATCTGGCGAACGGCCAAGGGAAATTTTTCCCTACGTTAAATCTGCTGTTCCATGTTTTTTGCTTTCAATATTAGAAAATCGATGTTTTGGAGTTCGATGACCTAAACATTCGATCTTCTAATATAGACCCTGCAGCTGTCTTATATCTTCTTGTATGTTACTGGAAGTCTTGTCTGAAGGTTGTGTTACCTTTTGCTGAACAGCTGCAGAACTTTCCCCTCTTCCTCACTTTTTGTAGTTGATTTTTTCCAGGTCTTCTATATTTCTTTATTCCTGGCATCCAGGCAGTGCACTTACTAGCCAGTGTCTGAAATTTACTCATAAACACAAGTCTACTGGCTTTTTCTGCTGAATTTGTTTTTACACTTGGAGAGCTAGAAACAAGCTGTTCCTCAATGTGCAGTCATCTTGGAAGTCAAATTGCTGTGATTGTTGATAATAACGAGACTGCAGTTACAACTTATAATAGCTGGAGGAGTGGATGGTAGAGTACTGCGTAAAATCATTAATGAAGCACCTGATGACAGAATTGCAGTGTCTTGGGTTGCACTATTTAAACTTTCCATTGGAGAAAAGCATGGAATGAGAAAGATTATAATTTTGGGCTTTTTGAAAACCTATCCAGACAAGGTTAAGAAGAAGGAAACAATGGAGATTATCTTGCATTTTCTTTGTGTAATGAAAACGAGGCTGCACATGGTACAGAGTATTAGGGAAACTGGAACATAATGGAATTAATTTGTATATTGCAGTGGTCACCAGACAGGAAAAGTAACGTGTGCAGAATTATATTTTGAACATAAAAACAAAAAAGTCAGCATTAAAGATGGATATGGTATGGGACAAGCTAAACAAACTTTAGCCTTTAAGACTGAAGGTGTTTTGCCTTACATTACTGTATGAAGGAAATGAGCAGTTTTCTTAAATTACTTTTGAATCATTTGCTTTACTGGTTTTGTTGTTGTATGTGATAAGAAACTCAATAATTTATCCAAGGAGTACATATGTGTACTTGAATGTTAATGCTTAGAATAAGCAGAAAGCTGACGTGAACTTTGACTAACAGTCTTACAGAAACAGAGCTAAAGTAACATTTGAAATAACTGCACAAAACTTTTCTTAAAAAAGTGAACTAAGATATTTAAGGATAAGTGCATGTAATTAGTTGTCTTTACATATTTTCGATAATGAGCTGCAGCACATACCAAGTGTAGTCTTGTTAAATGTTAAAGGATGGGCTCTGGGATATTGGATTCAGCCCAAAATGTACTACATTTGTAGAGAAGAATATCAATTAATGACAACAGAGAATGATGACATTGATAGTGTGGAGATCAAGGACCCACTGCAAAAGCTGAAAAATTGTATGTTGAAAATGTTTTTAAAAAGCTCATTGTGTTTGATTACCATATGGGTAAGGAATGTGAAAATGATATAGAAATAATAAAACTGAAGCTACATTTGATATGGAAGAATACGTTTCTGGAGATAATGGTGTTTCTGAAATGAATAAGAAATAATAATGCATGACTCACAACAGATAAATGTTTGATCTGTAGTTATTCAGATTAGATTTAAGGAGTAGGAACACTTGAAGACAATATAATAAATAAAGAACAAAACAATTAAGTAGACAAAAGAGGAAAATATAGAAATAATTAAAAGAAATATTAGAGTGAAAAAGGGGAAAATATTTTTTTTCTATTTTAGCATATAAACTGATCTTCAAAGATTAGCTTGTGAGTGGTTTAAAAGGTGCTTAATTATTTATTTGTATATCGTAGGTATACATGTTTTGTCAGCTACACAAAAAGTACATTTTCAGAAGCTTTGGGGAGAGAAGTTGTATGGAGTTTTGGAAAAAAAAATTGTGGAATAGCAGCATTGATAAACAATACATATGTAAATATACATGTAACAGTCAAGAATCCAAAATGAATGTGATTATTGTAAAATAAGAACATGTATACTTTGAATAATGGCTACATATGCATGCAAGAATGAGAAAGAGAGAATACATATTTTAAGAACTAAAGAAATGTGTTGCCTGCAATTAAAAGGTGAAGGGATGCAAAACATCAAATAATATAAGGAATATGTAGAGAGTTCATGAATGCATAGTTAAATGTGACAAAAGATCAAGGGCTCATGCATTGTAGAGGAACATTGAAAATCGTTTCATCCAGTGATATATTTTTTGTCTGGGTTCACCCTGAGGGGTTACTGGATCTGATTTAGGCAGTTTCCAAGATTTCAGTGAAGCGCACTTTGCCTCCTCTACCTATAACACCTCTGTTCACTAGAACTACCTCAGATCTAATTTGCTGCCATTCCAGACAACAGCTCAGTCATTTGCTTCTTCTCTGTATCCTCTATTGGGTAGGATTTAATTGCTCTTCTGCCTTCTTTGTTGATATTTGTTGTTAGTGTAGTGTGTGTAGTTTAGTCATAGGATTTTTTTGTCTTGTAGTTGTTGTTAGCTAGGTAGTTAGAGTAGGTTAGTGTAGTTGCGTTTCTTGCCTTTTGGGACTTGTGTTGTATGGTGTCATTTGCTGTGTTTAGTGACTAGTTTAGGCTTCATGGATAAAGGGTTCAAAAAGTCTCTCTCTTGCATCATATGCTTGTCTCCCAGGATGCTCGTGACTGTTGCTGATGTGCCTCGAGGCTGCTCACCTGGATTCCCCTTGTACTATTTGTGAGGGCTTTGGCTCTCATGGTTAATGAGGGAACAGCCAAGCTCATCCTTAAGGATCTTCTACCTTCAGGGGACTCTTCTTCAGCCTCCTCCAGCAAGGGTAAAATGTCTGGTCACAAGCAGGATAAGGACCTCAGATCTTCAAAGGAAGTGGTCAGCCCTGTCATCTGGTTCTCTTTCTGGCAAGCTAGATCCAAAACTCCCAAGACACTCAGAACCAATCACCTTTGGGGCAAGTGTCGTGGAATCAGTCCCATTTGTCTTTGCTGATCTCCTTCAGCTCCTCTACCTCAGAGTCATTCCCCTTCAACTTCACTTGCTAGCAAGTCACCCTCCTTAACCATTAGTGTTCCAACCCCTTTCTTGATGAGGGGAGTTCCTTCTGTCCAGGCTTTGTCCACCTTTTCTCCTTCTACATCACTGGAGTTTTCTCCTGAGTCCTCTCCATCCCCGTCTTGGATCCAAGCTTCCCCAGTTCAAGCCATTGGGCTGAATCCATTGCCTGTTTGTGGTCTTCCAAAGGCCCCATCTGTGGGATCCTTGATTCAGTCATCCCGGTCCATTGGAAATCTGAAGGCAGTAGAGCTGACAGTCTGGTTGATTTCAGCTCCAATCTCAACCTTGATCCCCTCGATCCAAGTGGTGCCAGAACCAGGTGGACTCCAGGTCTGACAGGTTTTGACAGGGATCTGCGGGTCAGGTTTGACCATTTCAGTATGGGGATCATCCTTCCCACTGTGGGCTTCTGCCTTTGGTAATTTGGCCCCGATCACCTGTGTTGAGAATAGAATTTCCAAATGATGTCAACATCCTACAAGAAGGTCTTGCACAAACAAATGATTGGTGCTAAAGTCAAAGTCTTAAACTCAATGCAAAAAATGTATCATCTCTTATGGAAGGAGCAATGTTCCTGCTAACTGCCACATCAATAACACCTTAAGTATATGCACTCAGTAGTGAGAGACCTGAGCACACAGGTTGACAGCAACCTTACCTTTGATCACCATGTCTCCACAGTGGTAAGAAGAGCATTCTATATTGCTCATCTCATAAGTAAGGGCATTGCCTCCAGAAAAAAAATATATAACCTCTCCTGTACTCTTCCCTCATCAAGCCGATAATTTAGTACAATGCCACTTTTGGTTTTGTCAGCACAGGGGCTAGACTGCTAAAGCACTTCTCTAATGGAGCCAGTGTTTTGGAGGCTTTTGGGGTGGCCCCATGCACATCCTGGGTGTTCCCCCTCCTGGATGCACTCATTGATTTGATGTCCTGGAGGGCAAAAAAGGAGCCAAGTACAGTGTCAGTGATCACCAAAAAGCCCGACAAGATGCTGGCTCCCCAAGGATTAGCTTCACTGGAGTAAGGGTCCTGCTATGGATGTTATCATAGTGGCAACAGCCAACAAAAAGGACATTTTGGAGGAGAGTTCCTTAGTCCATCCCTTGAGTAGAGTGTCTCAGGCATTGGATCATTTAGGGAAGCTCACTTACTCCTCAGCCACCTTGGCTTTAAGGGCATTCAGTTATCTAGATCATTTGATCAGGCTTCAGCAGGACATTGTGTTGGGAGTTTCGAGAGCAGTTATGATGTAGCAATCTTCAGAAGCTTAGAAAACTGTGCAGGATCAACTCTCCATCCCTCAATCCATTCCCACTGTATCCATGTGTCTGCTTTCCAGTGCAGCAGATAGCACATCCTGAGTAGCTGCACTGGCAACACTATGCATTGCCATACTTGGATAAGATTGTGTTAGTTTGCAGACTGCTTTAAGATGTCCTTTAACACCCCTTTTGATAGCTGTTCTCTTTTTGGCCAAAAGTTAGACACCATGATGAGTGAGCAAGATGGCAAGATTCTGCCTTTGGAGCACATTTTGCTACCCCTCAACAGACTTTTTCTCAGAACTAGAAGGGGTGAAAACCCCTCTCTAACCAACAATGAAAGCAGCCAGAAGCACAAAACAACGAACACAGTATCCACCAAAGGTTTTATTAAAATCTCTCTGACGTCTCGGCCAAAGCCTTCAAGGAGAATAAAATATGCACAAACACCAAGCCTTATATACATAAAATAATTATACAATCATTCAATTAAATAATTAATTAATTGAGCAATGCCTTCCAATTGAACTCCTCATTGAGCCCAAAAGGAGACATAGTTTTATACTTTAAAATATATAAAGCTTCTTTCTGTAATAAAACAGTTTTAATATACACATTACAATATAAAGACACCTTAACTTGTTCTAAAACAGTACATTTTAAACCCACACTACTTTTATGATGAAATTGTGCAAAATGCAGAGCTACAGGACTATCCATGTTAACATTATTAATGTCCCTTATATGCTCCAGCAATCTGGTTTTAAATGCTCTTTTTGTCTCTCCTATATAATATTTATTACAAGGACAGCAAAGAGCATAAATAACACCTACTGAGTTACAACAGAAATAATTAATAGAACTGAAACTAATACCATTAATAAAAGAAAAACTAGATACAATATGTTTACAAGCTTTACACCTTCCACAAGGAAAGGTGCCAGTCCTACAAGGTCTGATACAAATTTGAGAGGGAGGCATACTAAATTTACTTTTAACTATAAAATTTTTTATGTTTCTACCCCTACGGTAAGAAAATTTCAAATTCACATTTAACCATTGTTGAACATTTTTTGAGGAATATAAAAAGGACCAAAATCTGCTAACTATATCAAGAAATTGATGAGTAAAACATCCATAAGTAGTTACAAAATACATATTTTCCCTATAATTAATAACATTGTCATATTTGACCATTTTATTATAAAAATTATGACCATTTTCTGAATCAGATGGCTTAACACCTTTTACTAACTTATCAAAACATTTACTCAAAGTTTCTTTACTATATCCTCGGTTCATAAAAGAATTTACCAGGGACTTCATTTCATTCTGAAAGATATCAGGCCTACTACAAAGTCTATACATACGTAGCATCTCCCCATAAGGTAACGCATCTATAGTGTGGGGAGGATGTCCACTAGTACCATGTAAGTATAAATTTGTTCCTTCAAATTTTCTATTTAATGAAGTAACAATATTCCTACCATCAGAAATATCTAGCTTAACATCCAAAAATGGGACAACATGTCCCATTACCAAACCATCAAAATTCAATGCAAATCTATTATTGTTAATATCATTAACAAAATCCATGATATCTTTTTTATCAGCATCAACCAAAAATATCAAATCATCCACAAATCTATAGTATGCAATTACATGGGAATGAGAAAACATAAGCATAAGTCAGAGAGATTTTAATAAAACCTTTGGTGGATACTGTGTTCGTTGTTTTGTGAAAACCCCTCTCTCTCTCTTTTTAAGTCACAGCAGTCCTTTCAAGAGTCTCCTTCTGAGGGTTCTCCCGGTGGTGTGTGGGTGGGGTTGTTTCTCCATGAAGGGTTGTGTGGAAGGACCTTTTAGCAACCCTGAAGGGTTGCCCTGCTGTCCTGCTCTGGAGATGGTCAGGAATCGATTGGCTGTACACCAGAAAGCCTGCAAGGCCATCACCTCAGGCCCATGGGTGCTAATAATCGTATCCAGAGGCTGTTCAATTCCACTTTTTCAAGTTCCAGTTATAGCTCCCAGATGACTTCCAGACATTCCACCCTATCAGAGACCACCACCAGCCATTGAAATTCAGAAGGTACTAGCAAACTGAGTCATCCAAGTGGTTCCACCAGACCAACTATGCCTTAGTTCTTCCCCAGGGACAGTCATCCAGGGATGCTGTCCTGTGTGCTTTGAGCCCTGGGTTTTCTGTATGCTTATTCTCCAACCCCATTGATAGTAAAGCTTCTGAAGAAAGCGGCCCTTCGCAGAGAGACTGCAATCCTCATTGCTCCTTTTTGGCCTTGCCATGTGTGGTTTCTTTTCCTCTAACCTCTCCTGAGGTAACCTTCTTGGGTCCTGGATCCCATTCAAGATCTTATTTCTCACCCAGTGGGCTTGGATCCACCCAATCTTTGAACACTCAGGTTAACCTCTTGGTTTCTTCAATTTCCTTGCTGGCCAGGAATTCCAAGCTTTCAGACAGAGCTTTTCCCATGTTAACTTCTTCCCAAAAGTCATCTGCTCAAAAGGTGAATGCTAGTAACTGGAAATGATTTGATTTGTGGTCTGTCTGTCAGGGTTTGGACCTCTTTTTAGCAACTTTGGAGGCTCTCTTGGAATTTCTTACAGCTTTGTTTTATTCTGAGTCTAGCTACTCCACTATTAAAGTGCATTTAGCAGCTGTGTCTAATTTTCACATTTATTTATTTATTGTTTGATTGACATTTGTTAACCGAGTTAGTCCAGCTGGGCTAGAAACCCATTTTATTTTATTTATTTATTTATTTTATTTTATTATTTTACATTTGTTGACCGGGCTAGTCTAGCTGGATATATGTCCATTTTCAGTAGAGGCCCGGGGAGAAAAGCTCCACACATAACATAAGCAAGACAGATAGACATATTGTTAATAAAGACATTACACATAAAAATATACATTTAGATCAACTACTAATCAAAAATCAGCATACATTAAAGGAACTCAAAAATTTAGATTCATACAAATGTTCTGTCGATTTCAAAGCAAGTTTACCTAAAACATAAGGTTTTGCAGTTAGGCAACAGCCAAGAAGATTACATAAGAAGCTCGAAGGGACGAGAAGTAAAAGGAGTATGAAGGAAAGAAAAGAAATGACACAAGGCCAGAGTCATAAGTAAGAGAGGAGAAGAAAAAAAAAGACAGTCAAGACAAGGTGGGAAGAGATGGTAGATGTAGGTCAGAGCATAAGAGGACAACAGAGAAGGGAAGCAGGGTAGATGTTAGATTTCAGGAAAAAGAAGGGTTAAAGGTTAGGAGAGAGTAATGAGAGGGAGGTTAGCCTGGAGTACTACAAGAACAGAGCCAGTGGTTTTGGAAAGCTAGCCTGGAGTACTACAAGAACAGAGCCAGTGGTTTTGGAAATGAAGTTTGATTTGTTGTTTGAAGAGAGGCAGGGATGAGATTAGTGTTAACTCTTTAGGCAGCAAATTCCATACTCTGCCTACAGTATTGGTGAAAAGAGAGTCACCAGCTACGTTGTGGGCCTTTATGGGTTTGGTCATAAGTTTACAGGAGGAACGAAGAGAGGTGAGATTGTTATAGTGGAGTAGAAGTTGTGAAAGTATAGGGGTATTACAAGGTTGGTACAGTATTTTGTGGGCAATTGTAAGTTGTGAAATATTAAGAAGGTTTTGTAGTTCCAGCCAGCCTAACTGTTTCAAATTGAGGCAGTGATGTGTTCTAAAAGGGTTACCAGTGGCGAAGCGGGCAATGTTATTATAGCAAGTTGCTAGTTTGTTTAGGTTAGTTTTTTTAAGGTTGGTGAAGATAGGAGAGGCATAGAAGAGAGTAGATATAAGATAGGAGTGAGCAATAGTAGCTCAAGTTGATGGGGTAAGAAATGGTTTTTTACGGTATAATGATCCAATTTTTCTGTTAACAGTTTTGATGGTGTTGTTGATGTGTTGGTCAAAAGAGAGATTGTTATCAATGGTAACACCAAGTAGTTTTGTTGTGGAGTAAGGAGAGATGATTGTTTTGTTGTTAGAGTAGATAGAGAAGTTAAGTGGAGAGGTACGAGTGGTGGGGGTGAAGAGGAGAAGTTTGGTTTTTTTGGCATTGAGAAGTAGATACCGTCTAGTAAACCATGTTTCTACAGTGTTGAAGGTAGTTTGAGTTAGAGTGGTTAGATCAGAGGAGGTGGATGCTGAACAAATGATAGTAGAGTCGTCTGCATATTGAATGCAGGTAGCTTGAGGAATTACAGAGTGGAGATCATTAATAAAGAGGGAGAAGAGGAGAGGACCAAGGATAGAGCCTTGAGGGACACCAATTGCAATGGGAAGTAAGGAGGAGATATGGTTTTCCCAAAGAACGGCTTGTTGTCTGTTACTGAGGTATGATGTAAACCAGTTGATGGCAAGGCTGTCAAATGAGAGGGATTTGAGAATGCTAATTAGAGAAGAGTGGTTGACCATGTCAAAAGCTTTAGAGAGGTCAGTGAATAGGGCAGAAGAGAGTAGGTTCTTGTTGCGATTGCTGTTAATGGTATCTGCAAAGGAAAGGAGGGCAGTGGTAGTACTATGGTGGGGTCTATAGCCATGTTGACAGTGAGCTAAAATATTGTGGAGGGATAGGTACTGTACCAGTTGCTGATGTATACATTTCTCCATAATTTTTGCTAATGGAGAGAGAAGAGCAATAGGTCTAAAGTTGGAATAGTCAATAGAGTTTCCGCCTTTATGTAGTGGGATAATATGAGAGATTTTCCAGATATGAGGGATGGTTCCTTCTTGGATGGTTCTATTTATGAGTAAGGATATTGGGTAAGCAATTTCTTTGGCTGCTTTTTGTAAGAATAGGGGAGGGAGCTTGTCAGCAGAGGGAGTGCAAGGTTTGAGTTTGAGAAGTAGTTTGAAGATGGTAGAAGTAGAGATGGGTTGTAAAGAGAAGCTACAGTTAGAGTTTAAGTGATTGTTAGGAGGATAAAAATTATTAGTATTTAATTGTCTAGCGAGAGATTGAATAGTATCAGAGGAGAATGAGTTAAAAGTATTTGCAGTTTGAAGAGGGGTGTCAGGGTTGGCATTTAGTGGGGAGGGAGTTTTAGCAGTACCTGGAGAAAGGAGTCTATTGATAGAAGACCAGAATTGTTTGGGTTTATTTAGGTTAGTTTCTTGTAGGTTGCAGTAGAACTTTCTTTTATTTATTATTTTATTTATTTTATTTTATTTTACATTTGTTGACCGGGCTAGTCTAGCTGGATATATTTCCATTTTCAGTAGAGGCCCGGGGAGAAAAGCTCCACATAAATTTTAACAAAAGGTCAAAAATAGACAATCAAATTGACAAATCATCATAAATGGCGAGACAATAAAAAAATAGAACCCAATTACAGATATACACATAAAAAAATCACACTTCTAAGGATAATAGTATTAGCTGTAATAACATCAAGAACAAGGCATGAAGCAGAGAGCAAAAGTTGATTTATAATAATTTATAGAACTAATCTTAGTACCAAAAGGAGAAAGAGAAACTCTATCGTAGGAGAGGAGGAAGGGAAGCAGTTTAAGAAAAGTGAAGGAAAAGTAAAAAGAATGGAAGAGAGAGATTAACAAAGGGGAAAGAGGAAACAGACAAAAAAACTGTAGGGAAATAGATTGAAGCAGACTCACAAAAAGAGAGAAAGAAAATAAAGTAGTAGGAAAGCTCAGAGTATTAGAAAAGCACAGAAGAGGTAAAAGATTAGTCAGGTTTTGTACAGGAACAGAGCCAGTGGCTTTGGAAGTAATCTTTGATTTTATGTTTAAAGAGAGGTAGAGATGTGGTAAGTGTTATATCACTGGGGAGCAGATTCCAGTTCCTTCCTACAGTATTATTGAATAGAGAGTCACCAGAAGAATTATTAGTCTTTGTAATAGTAGCCATAAGTTTACTGGAAGAGCGAAGAGAGTTTATGTTGTTATAAGGGATTAAAAGTTTAGAGAGTATAGGGGTATTATTGGGTTGGTATAGAATTTTATGGGCAATAGTGAGTTGAGGGATTAACAGAAGGTTTTGAAGTTCTAGCCAGCCTAGAAGTTTCAGGTTAATACAGTGATGAGTTCTGAAAGGGTTGCCAGTGGCAAAACGGGCAATGTTGTTGTAGCAAGTAGCCAGTTTGTTAAGGTTGGCTTTCCTTAGGTTAGTAAAAATTGGTGAGGCGTAAAGAAGAGTTGACAGAAGATGGGAGTGGGCAATCTTGGCTCTGGATGAAGAGGTTAGGAAAGGTTTAATTCTATATAGGCTTCCTATTTTTCTATTGACTATTTTAATGGTGTTGTTGATATGCTGATCAAAGGAGAGGTTATTATCAATTGTTATTCCTAAAAGTTTTGTTGTTAGATCAGGGGTGATGAGAGTGGCATTATTTGAGGAGATGGTGAAGTGCAAAGGAGTGGACCGTGTGCTAGGGGAGAAAAGGAGAAGTTTAGTTTTTTTGGCATTGAGGAGGAGGTTACGTCTGGTGAACCACGTTTCTACTGTGTTGAAGACATTTTGAGTAATAGATGAAAGTACATTAGGAGATGAAGCAGAGCAGATAAGTGTGGAGTCATCTGCATATTGAATGCAGGTTGCTTGTGGGATTGCTGAGTGGAGATCATTGATGAACAGGGAGAAGAGAAGGGGTCCTAGAATGGAGCCTTGAGGTACACCGATGGAAACGAGTGTGAGTGAAGAAATTTGGTTTTCCCACCGAACTGCTTGTTGTCTATTGCTGAGGTAGGATGTAAACCATTTAGTGGCAAGATTATCAAAGGAGAGGGATGTAAGAGTGTTAATTAAAATGGAGTGGTTGACCATATCAAAAGCTTTAGAGAGGTCGATGAAGAGAGCAGAAGAGAGAAGGTTGTCGTTACGGTTCCTATTGATGGTATCTACAAATGATAGGAGAGCAGTGGTAGTACTGTGATGAGGTCTAAAACCATGCTGACAGTTTGCTATTATGTTGTTTTGAGAGAGATACTGTAAAAGTTGATGGTGAATACATTTTTCCATTATTTTTGCTAATGGAGAAAGGAGGGCAATTGGTCTATAGTTTGAGTATTCAATGGAATTCCCACCTTTATGTAATGGGATAATGTGGGAAATTTTCCAGATGTTTGGGATAGTTCCCTCTTGGATTGTCCTGTTTATAAGTATAGATACTGGATAAGCAATTTCTTTGGCAGCTTTTTGGAGAAAAAGTGAAGGGAGTTTATCAGCAGAAGGAGTACAAGGCTTCAGTTTGTGAATAAGTCTAGAGATGAAAGAGGTAGGAATAGGTTGTAGTTTAAAGTTATTGGAAGAGTGTCTTTGGTTTATTGGTGGGCAGGAGTTGTTAGTGCTAAGATGTCCAGCTAGAGATAGAATAGTGTCAGTGAAAAAGGAGTTGAAAGCATTTGCAGTGAGGTGGGGAGTGTCTGGGTCAGCATTAAGAGGGGTGGGAGTTTTGGATGTTCCTGGGGAAAGGAGTCTGTTAATAGATGACCAAAACTGTTTGGGATTGTTATGATGAGTTTGTTGAAGTTTGCAGTAGAAGTTTTTTTTGTCAGTAATTATTGCTTTTTTAGTTGAGTTTCTAAGTTGGTGGAAATTAAGAAGATCGTGGGAATTTCTATGGCATCTCCATTTGGCCCAGACTTTATTTCTGGAGAGAATTTGCTTTTTAGTTTCCTTAGAGAGCCATGGGGCAATATTGGGTTTCATTCTGATGGTGCGTTCAGGAGCATGTTTGTCAAGAATGGATAAGAAAGTGGCATTAAAGTAAGATACTGCATTTTCAAGAGGAAGAGATTTTAAAGGGCTCCAGTTGCATTTGCTGAGTTCATTTTGAAATAGGTCTATGTTAAAAAGTTTTGTTGAGCGTATTTTTTGAATGTTAGGGAGGTTTGGGAAATCAGTCTTTTCTCTAGTGATATAGGTTAAAGAGTGATCACTTATATCATCAGGCAGGGTTCCTACTTTGTAGGCCTGTTTGACTTTGTTTATGGGTATCCAATCTAAAATACTCTCTTTATTGTTAGGCTTGTTGATTCTAGTGGTTGAGGTGATAGTCTGGTTGAAACCATATAGGTTCATATGAGAGGAAGGATTTTCTGCATTGATAGTATTCCAGTCAACATTAATGTCACCTAGAATTATAGTTTCTTGGGGGTAAGTAGTAGATACCCAGCTAAGAAAGGGTTCAAGTATAGGTATGTTGTTCCCTGGTGGTAAGTAGATGCAGATAATGTAAAGGGATTTCTTGTTGTTTATTTGGAGTTTTGTTATGATGGTTTCTACTTTACAGTCCAGGGTAGGATAAGCTGGAAGAGTAGAGATATTTAGTTGATTCTTAAAAAGAATTGCTACTCCACCACCTTTGCGTTTTGGTCGGTCAAGTCGTACTATACTATAGCCTTGGGGTAAGATCTCCGTGTCTTTTGTATGTGGTTTGAGCCAGGTCTCTGAGAGGCAGAGAATGTCAAATGAATGGATATCTAGGAGGGCGTGTAATTGAGCTATTTTGTTATTTATACTATGAATGTTAAGGTGTCCTATAAGGAGGGAGTCATTAATTTTAGGTATATTAGTTTTGGGAGAGGGATAAGTTGGCCCAGGATTAGGGTGGATGTCTCCATCTTGTAATGTAGAAGGATTTGGTCTGGTTATTAAATGGTTCTTTAGAGATTTGTAGTTTTAGTTTCTTATTGGTATGATGGACATACTTAAGGTGTGAGAGTCTGTGGTATTTAGGTAAGATATAGTTGGGGTTAAAAGTAATGTTGGAGTGTAAAATGGGAGAAGTATGTGTGAGAGTTGAGGTATGTTTGTTGGAGTAGATAGGGTGGACAGAAAGGGGACTTTCAAAAAAGGTAACAAGGTATGCTGAGAACAGGATGGTAAGGAGTAGAACTGTGAGTGTGAGCATAGTAAGGAAAGTGGGAGGCATGATTAAAGGGTAGAAGAGTAGTAGTAAAGGAAGGAACTAAAATAGGATAAGATGGGAGATGGGATGTAAACCTATAAGAGAGGGGGGAGTGGAAGAGGGTCAGTAGGAGGTATAAGAGGGTATAAAAGGGTAGTGTAAGAGGATGCAATTAAAATGAAGTAGAAGACAAGTAGAGAGCTGTGAGGTCAGATATAAGGGAGGGAGAGAGGGATAGAAAGAGGTAAGAGGGAAAGGGGTGGTAAGGGGTGTGGTTAACAAAGGAGCGGGAAAAAGCAGGGCTAAGATATTGGAAGTAAGAAGTAGGGGGTGTGTTTAGAGAGGTATAAGAGTAGGACCCCTGGGGTGGGTGGGAATTGGGGTAGGGAGGGGAGCGGAGTGAGCCCGCAGGGCGAACGGAGCGGGCATAAACAACTGAAGGAGAAATGGGAAAGGAGACAATCAGTGATACTGGTAAGTAAGGTAAGAAGGTATATAATGAGATGAAAAGGTAAAGTAGAGACCAGTGTCTCAGGGAAATGATAAAAGTTCGGACAGGTTAAAAGCAGTATTGGATCATACAGTGAATATAGAGGGGGAGCAGGTTTAAGTTAGGAAGGAAAGTATGCAGTTTACAAGGATAGAGCAAATCAGCGAGAATAGGGGACAGACAGAGTGAGGCTAGAATAGAGGTTAGAGGGGATAGGAAGTCAGAGTACTAGTTTAACAGATGAGAATGGCGAGTAGGAGCCAAAGGGGAAACAGCAGAGGAAAAAAAAGAAACAGAGGGGAGGAAGCCACCTGTAGGTAGCACAGATAAAAAGAGGGAGAAACAGAGAAAAATAAATAAGACCAAGAAGGGGTGAGAGGGAGGGAGAGAAGTTAATTAAGATGGAGGAGAGTAGAGGATACAAAGGGTGGGAGAGGGGAAGCTAAGAAGGAGAGGTACTGGCTGCTAGAGACTCACGCACAGGCGAACTATAAGACCCTTTTAGGAATACCAGAACAGAAGCCTAATCTACTAACAAGTCTATGTCCATAACCTACTTTCTTTCCTTGGTAGAGAGCACAGTATAGGACGGGTAGTTTCAATCACAGGAGGGTTGTCTTTCCTTGGTAGAGAGCACAGTATAGGACGGGTAGTTTCAATCACAGGAGTGTTGGCCAGGTTCTTCAGGCACCAGGAGGACTTAAAAGAAGACTGGAAACAGTATAGATTGAGCAGGAAACTGCATGACTTTACACGTTACTTGACCACGGGGAGGACATGCAGACTCCACACAAAAGGCGCTCCAGACGAGAATCGAACAGGAGAACCTCTCGCTGTGAGGCAACACTGCTAACCGACGTACAGGAAGATCTGTTTGAAATGTTGATTGTTTTCTATACTGCCCGCAGAAACAACTCCACTAGAGAAATGTCTTGCTGCACAAGCACGAAAACCAAACAAAATAAAAAACTCTATAACAGGAATAATGTACAACTCACTCAACGTTATCAACTTTTAGTTTAAGTGAAAATAAGTTGACTACTTTTTTTTCTAAAACGTGAGACTACATCTTTAAATAATGTTCTATCCGTGAGGATGGCTTTTTTGGTAAGATTTCTAAGTTGCTGAAAGTGATGAAAATCAGAGCTGATTCTATGGGACCTCCATTTGTTCCAGATCTTATTTTTGGAGAGAATTAGTTTTCTAGTTTCATTTGAGAGCCAAGGGGCTGTAATAGATTTCATTCTAATAGTGCGTTCGGGAGCATGATTGTCTAGAATGGAAAGGAAAGTAGAATTAAAGAATAATACTGCTTCATTTAGTGGAAGAGTCTTTAAAGGGTTCCAGTTGCAAGTTCTGAGTTCGTTCTGAAATAGGTCGGTTTTAAAGTGTTTAGTGGAACGTATTTTTCTTATATTGAGGGGGGGGAAGATAATCAGTCTTCTCTCTTGCAATGTATGTTAAACAGTGATCACTGAGGTCATCAGGCAGGGTCCCAACATTATAAGTGATATTACATTTTCAGAGATGACCCAAGGAGAAAAGCTCCAGTTACAGACAGTTATCAATACATAAAAATTTACAGTCCATGATACAGAAATAGTTAAGGTACATCAGATCAGTAGATATATACACAATAGTAATTTATTTATTTATTTAGTTAGTTAGTTAGGGTATGTACAGCAATAGAGCTTTCAAAGCCATATATACAATTAATGAAGTGATGGTGAAGTATGTGTTAAGGATGTAGTGTTTTAGAAAAACTACATGTCTAAGGTGCAAGAGCTGAACTGCAAATGTAACGTGGGAAGGTGTAGGAGAAGGTGGATTAAGATTCCTGAGGAAATGAGGGTTAATTGAGAGACTATAACATAGAGTAAGGTGTGGGAGTGCAGTGGAGTTGGGTAGGGTCATGACAGGTGCAAGTCTTGGTGTTTAAAAAAGAACTGAGATTTCACCTTCTAAAGTGTATAGGGTGGGTGATGGAACATATGAGTGTTGGAAGTTTATTCCAAGCTTGGGCAACTGAGGACTTGTATAGTAGTTTACCGACAGTTTTCTTAGGTTGGTAAATATCTTGGAGTTGCTGGTTTGACGTGGAAAGGGTACAAGTGGGAGTATAAGTGGATACTAGGGAGAAGAGAGCAGGGCAGGAGGATGGCTTGTATAATGTGGATTGTATGATTTGAAGTTGTGATAGTAGGAGTTGTGGGAGTTCTAGCCATTGGAGAGAGTTGAGCATAAGGCAGTGTTGTGACTTATAAGAAGAGTTGGTGACAAATCTTGCTATTTTGTGATATGTTTGTTAGAGTTTGGCCAGGGTTGTGGACTGAATGTTAGTTAGGACTGGGGCAGCATAGAGAAGGGAAGGGAGGAGAAGTGCCCGAGCCAGGGAGAGTCTAGCATTAGAGGTCAAAAATTTTCTATTGCAATAAAACATGCACAGTTTTTGGTGTTTTTTTTTTAATATACTTTGGAGGATATGTAAGTTAAGTTTAAGTTCATCATCAATGATGGCACAAAGGAGCTTTGTGTGGGAATCTGGTTTTATGTTGGTGTTACTGGAGGATGTGATGACAAAGGTGGATTTATAGTGAGAGAGAGCATGAGGGAGGAAAAGCAAGATTTTTTTGGGGGGGTGTAGGATGAGTAGATTATCAGACAACCACTTTTTATGGATAGAAAGGCTTCTTGGGTAAGAGTATGGTGGTCAGAACTATTGGTGGAAGTGGAGAATGAGAGTAGAGTTGTCTGTGTATTGAATTAGGGAAGACTGTTTGCAGGATGTATGAAACTCATTAGTGAAGATGTTGAACAGGAGGGGACTCAAGATGGAACCTTGGGGTACACCGGATGTGACTGGAAGGTAGGGTGAGCAGGAGGAGAGCCATCAGACAGATTGTTGCCTATGGGAGAGGTAGCTAGAGAAAAAGGTTAGGGCAATAGCAGATTGAGGTTGGTGAGTTTAGATAGAAGAATAGGGTGTGAGACAGTGTCGAAAGCTTTGGACATGTCAAAGAAAAGACAGGATATGAGCTGGTTGTTATCACGGGCCTCTGTGACAGTATGTGTAAATAATAGGAGGGTAGTAGCTGTGCTGTGGTTAGGCAAAAGGCCGTGTTGAGTGGGTGTGAGAAAGTTTTCCTGGAAGAGATAGTTTAGTAGCTGTGTATGAATACATTTTTTGAGTAATTTTGAGAGAGGGGAGAGAATGGCAATTGGTCTAAAGTCAGATGGTTTAGTTGAGTTCCCCCTTTGTGCAGGGGGATAGTGAAGAAGGATTTCCAAATGGCTGGCACTGTTGCTTCCTGAATAGATTTATTGATTAACAGGAATACTGGATAGGCTATGGATTGAGCAGCTAATTTGAGGAAGATAGGTGGGAGTTTGTCAGAGGAGGGTGAACATGGTTTAAACTTCAGTAAAAGTGATTTAATGTAGGAAGTAGAAACAGGTTGAAAGGTGAAGAGGCTATTGTTAAGAGGGGTAGAGAGGCTGTTTGTGTTGGAGTTAGAAGGTGTAAATTTTTTGGACTGTGTCACTGAAGTGTCTATTGAGGAAGGTAGCAGTTTGTAGAGGGGTGTTATTTGGGAAAGGGGAGGGATTGGAAGGGCAACCTGGATGGAAAATTTTATTTAGGGTAGTCCAGAATGTATGTGGATTGGATTTGCTATTAATTTGGGGAGAGTTATAGTAGGATTTCTTGTCCTTACTGATGTGTTTTTGACGAAGTTCCGAAGTTCTTTGTAGTTTTGTAACGGGGCGGGGGTTTTTTTGGTTTTAGTCCAGGCTTTCCAAGCACTATCACATTTATGCATGAGTGATCTTGTGTCTTTAGATAGCCAGGGAGTGAAATTAGATTTGATTCTAATTCTCCTGGATGGGGCAAGGGAGTTAAGGGTGTCTATGAAAATTTGATTAAATTTAAAAACTGCTTCATTGAGATGGATGTGTTTGAGGATGAACCAGTCAATACTAGACAGAATTGAATTGGGTGGTATTAAAGTTGCATAGTTAACTACCGTCTCTATGCGAGTGTGGTTTGGGCAGTTGGGCAGAGTGTCGTAAGATGGTAGTAGGAAGATGCTCACTTAAGAGTTTAGTAAGGTAGTTGGACTGTGATAAAGGTTAGGGGAGTTAGTGAGTATCCAGTCAATAGTAGAGTTGGAGGAAGAAGCATTGTGCAGGCGGGTGGGAGAAGTTATCTGTTGGTGGAATCCCTATCAGTATATACTAAGTTGTGGAGAGTCAGATGTCAGTTTGGACCAGTCACTGTTGACATCGCTGAGGATAAGGGTTTCATATGGTATATTGTGGGAGAACTAGGATAGATTCCAGGGCTGGAATATTCATTCTAGGGGGTATGTATATGGAGGCAGTGGCAAATTTCTTGTGAGGGTTAAGACGGGAATTTAGGATGATTAGTTTAGCTGGTTAGAAGTCTGGAATAGGGATGGTGATAGGTGAGAGGTTCAGGCTGTCAGAGTAGAGTATGGCAACACCAACTCCACTTATAAAGATTCTATCAGAGCAGTAGGTATTTAATCTGGGCGGGAGTATTTCATTGTTTGTGATGTGGGGTTTTAGCCAAGTTTCGAATAAGGTTAAGATGTGAGGGAGGTATGGGCTATCCAGGTATGCAGCTCAGTAATTTTGTTAGTGAGGCTTTGGATATTTAGGGACTAGATAGCTAGGTGTTTGTGTTATGAAGTCTGGTGATAGGGGGGATGGGGAGGGTATGACTGATGAGGAGAGGGGGAGGTAGAAGAAAGTTTGTATGTTTTATGGCTATGGGGAGAGGAGGGGGGGCTAGCAGGATTGGGGTGGATGTCACCAGTGAGATGTATGTTACTAGGAAAAGAAGTAAGAGGAGTTAGGAATAAGAGTTAGTAGTGTAGTTTTGATTTGGATTTATAGGAGAGAGGGTAGATCTGTAATATAATAAGCTTATGAAAGCAGTAATTGGAGTAGTTGAAGAGAGATGGGGAGATTATGAAGGAGTGAGAGGGAGGAGGAGGGTTAGGGGTGCATGTGATAGGAGAGTATGTGTATGGGTGGGAAAGGTAGGTGTGATAGAAGGTTAGAGCAGAAATATAAGAAGTAGAAAGGTAAAGTATAGAAGTTGCATTTTAGTTTGTGTGGAGAGTGTAAGGTGTGGAGTGTGTGGATGAGGAACTTTTGAGAATATGAAGTGATGTAGTTGAATATTGATAGAGCAAGGGGGTGCGTGGTTGCAGGCAGGAAGTGGTATGTGAGGGGTTGAGCTGGCAGGAAGGGGAGGTAATGGAGAGGCTAAATGCAATTGAAGTGGGGGTGGGAGGGAATGGTAGGGTAGGGGGGAACTGAGCCCAAGCGGAGCTACACCCGCAGAGAACCCAAGAAACCCCAAGAAAGACAATCAGCGAAGCAGGTATATTTCGCAGCAGTGGAAGCAGGAGAGGCAGGAGGGAGCAGAGCAAGGCACAGAGATGTTCTGAAAAGTCAGTAGGGAAGGCGGTATAAGGACAGAGTAAAGAAGATAGCACAGGCCAACAGGATAGAGTAGTTCAGAAGGGTCAAACTACAGTATAATAATCAGAGATGAGAGCACAGCAGACAGGGATCTCGAGTAAGAGTAGCTGTAGAAAGGCAGGAGAGGGGGAGAGCAGAGTAGATAGTAGGATAGGAAGCAACCTGGAGATGTGCAAGCAGCAGCAACCAGGGGAATAGAAGTACAGGGATGAGCTTAACAAGCAACTTTTAGCAGGACATACTTTAATTACACACAAAAATGGAGAGAGGCAGTCTTCGATGGGGCTTGGCAGCAGGTAGGTCCAGGCAGGGTAGATCTGTGGGCTTGAATTTGTGGTTATTATTAACCTAAAAAAGGAGAGAGAGGAGAGGGGTTAGGATAGAGAGGAATCAAGTAAGAGTAAAAAGCTAAAAGTGTGGTAGTGTGTATATGGGGGGGGGGTTAAGGTAAGTAAGAGAGAAGGAGGAATGGAACAGTGGGTGCTGTAAGGCAGTAAGAGAAATGAAGCAATGTGCACTAGTTAGAGCTACTTGGGATTGTGGTTGGAGCTGGTAGTAGAGTAAAAGGAGAGCCTGTGATGGTGAGAAATGGAAGGGAGTGGATGCAGGTTGGAGTGTGGAGCTAGAAGTGAGGAGTGGAGGTATGCAGTGAGGCCTAGTGACTACAGAAAGTGTGTAGAAATGACTCTGGAGCAGTAGTACAAAACAATAATGCAATTTAAACATAAAAAGCAGCACACACAGTAAATGCAGTAGTCACATAATAGAGATTCATATGCACATTGCAAAGTCAGTAGGTACTACTACAACAGTTAACAGCAGCAATGCAACAAATTCCATTAGTCATTAATATGCAGTGCGATCCTCTATAACAAAAGAGTAGTCTTATACAGTATAAAGCCCTGCAGTTGTGTAGTAAGTAATTACCTGACAGTCTAAATGGGTGCTAATGTTCGCTATGAGAAATAGTTGTTGACATCCAAAAAACAATAAGCCCAATTCAGCAGCAAGCACATTAAACTTGGAGTGATAGCAGAAACAAATTGGGAATTGGGAACAGGCACTGGAAATAAGTAAGATACAAAAAATACACCGCAAAAGAAAAACAAGTAAGTGACACACCATATCTTAAGGTAGGCAATGTCCTACAAAATGTCTTAAATAACCACGAGTTGTGGACCAAGTAATTTAAGATCAGAGTGCATTTATAGGCAAAGAGGACGCTTCAGCATTGACTAAAACCCGCTAGTAGCACCAAGCTTTTAAATGCAAGTGAATATACAAATTACAGAGAAATGCCACAAACCAAGAAAAACATAGGCGACATGAAATATACCTTAGCTGTAGTACTAACCATTTGCTTGGGAATAAGCCAAGCCAAATAATAGAGTACAATAAAAATGCTCACCTAGTTCAGCGACTGCACACCACATTTGTAGAGATAATATGTCATTGGCTGCCCTTAACTCATTCACTCCAATGGAGCTCAGGAAGTTTGCACTGTAACTTTCAATGAGCGGAGCCTAATCCTTTTGACAAAACCAAATTATGTCCTCACACTTCAAACAAATGTTCATATCTCTGGAAACATAGAAATTATGGAAAAATATAAATGGCAAACACTTCAGCACAAACTATTTTTATAGTTGTAGTATTCTTTAGGTTATAGGTCTTAAACTGAGTTATTAGTCACAGTAATTATTACTTTTGTAACATTTTGTAAACAACTTACAATATCTCAGCAACCACTCAAGTTATACACATAGTTACACACATAGTGTCTGCAGCATTTTACTCATCTGAGAGCTTTCATATGAGGCTAAGTAATTTGGTCTATGTTACTTGGTTGAAATATTTAGAAAAATGTGAAAATTATATCTGTATAAATTAATATCATAAAGACAACAATTAATATCCCTTCACCTGCAATCAGCAGTGGTAAAATATCAATGAAGTTGAGTTTGCCATTGTATAAGCTTTACAATGAAATCTTTTAAAACCTTGTACATAGCATGGTTTTGGAATTATTGATGCAAATATGAACAAGCAATATTTGACTCCTAGAGGTGTCAGTAGGAGTTAACTGCAGATGCACCTAGAGGCATCACTCTGATGTAATGAGTTAAGATCTTGAAGGCCTTTCTTAAAAGAACTCACTCTGTTGCCCTGTGCAAAACCATGTTCCACCTTAGGACTTCCGTTTTTATGCTTCAAGTCCTGTTTGCATATCCTTTTGAATCACCTTCTATTGTTGATCTGAAGTTGTTGTCATGGAAAACGTTGTTCTTGGTGGGCACTACTTCCACCAAGCATGTATCAAAATTGTTTGACCTCTCTGCTAAGTCTCCTTATCTGGTTTTCCCTCAGACCAAACCTATTTTTCTGCCTAAGGTAGTATCAGAAAATAATTTGAAGTAGTCCAGTCATCTACTAGTCTTCTCCCCCCCCGAATTTTCTGACAGGATTGAATATCTTCTCCATTAGTTTAATGTTCATAAGCAATTGAGGTTTAATTTGGATAAGACAAGGTCCTTTAGAAAATCTAATCACTTGTTCATCTAATTCTCAAAGTCTCTGTTGGGTGCTTCTGTTTCCAAGGTTAAGTTGTCCAAATGGTTTTCTGATTATATTTTCTTTTTGGTATGTTTGTGGCTACTTCTACAGTCTTTTTCTCCAGAGCTGCTTTGGATGATATTTGAGCAGCTGCATCTTTGAGTGAGTCATCACACCTTTGCATCCCACTACAAAATCCAGGTCTGGGCTTCGTTTGGTTCCACCATATTGTGCAATAGACTTCCGTGAGATCTTTCTAGGGTGTTACATGTTTGGGTCTCTCTCCTACAGGTTGAACCCATATGGAAAAGACAACATTGGAAACAAACATTATGCTTCTTCTTCTTTCGGCTGCTCCCGTTAGGGGTCGCCACTGCAGATCAACTGTTACCATTTCTTCCTGTCCTCTGCATCTTGCTCTGTCACAAAAAACACATGCATGTCCTCTCTCACCACATCCATAAACCTTATCTTAGGCCTCACTCTTTTCCTGTTACCTGGCAGCTTCATCCTTAGCATCTTTTTCCCAATATACTATGCATCCCTCCTCAGCACATGTCCAAACCAACGTAATCTTGCCTCTCTGACTTTGTCTCCAAACCTTTCAACCTCTAATATACTTATTCCTAATCCTGTACACCCTCGTCACACCCAGTGCAAATCTTAACATCTTCAGCTCTGCCACGTCAAGCTCTGACTCCTGCCTTTTTGTCAATGCCACTGTCTCCAACCCATATAACATAGCTGGTCTCACTACCCTCTTGTAGACCTTCCCTTTCACTCTTACTGGTACTCATCTGTCACAAATCACTCCTGACACTCTTCTCCACCCACTCCAATCTGTCTGTACTCTCTTCTTCACCTCTCATCCACACTCACCATTACTCTGAACTGTTGATCCCAAGTACTTAAACTCATCCACCTTCCCTACCTCTACTCCCTGCATCCTCACCATTCCTCTATCCTCCCTCTCATTCACACACATATATTCTGTCTTAGCTCTGCTGACCTTCATTCCTGTTCTCTCTAGAGCATATCTCCACCTCTCCAGGGTCTCCTCCACCTGTTCCCTACTCTCACTACAGATCACAATGTCATCTGCAAACATCATAGTCCACGGGGACTCCTGTCTGATCTCGTCTGTCAACCTGTCCATCACCATTGCAAGCAAGAAAGGGCTCAGAGCTGATCCCTGATGTAATCCCACCTCCACCTTAAACGCATCCATCACTCCCACCGCAGACCTCACCGCACACTACCCTTGTACATATCCTGTACCACTCTTACATACTTCTCTGACACTCCTGACTTCCTCATACAATACCACAACTCCTCTCTAGGCACCCTGTCATATGCTTTCTCTAAATGCACAAAGACACAATGCAACTCCTTCTGACCTTCTCTGTACTTCTCCATCAACACTCTTAGAGCAAACATCGCATCTGTAGTGCCCTTTCCATGAAACCATACTGCTGATCACTAATCATCACCTCCCTTCTTAACCTAGCTTCCACTACTCTTTCCCATAACTTCATGCTGTGACTGATCAGTTTAATCCCTCTGTAGTTACTACAGCTCTGCACATCACCCTTATTCTTGAAAACCAGTACCAAAACACTTTTTCTCCATTCCTCAGGCATCCTCTCACTTTCCAAGATTTCATTAAACAATCTAGTTAAAAACTCCACTGCCATTTCACCTAAACACCTCAATGCTTCCACAGGTATGTCATCTGGACCAGCAGCCTTTCCGTTCTTCATCCTCTTCATAGCTATCCTTACTTACTCCTTGCTAATCCACTGCACGTCATGATTCACTATCCGCACATCATCCAGCCTTCTCTCCCTCTCATTCTCTTCTTTCATCAACCCCTCAAAGTACTCTTCCATCTGCTCAACACACTCTCCTCGCTTGTGAGTATGTTTCCCTCATTATCCTTTATCACCCTTACCTGCTGCACCAGCTCAGTTCCTCTGTCTAGCCAATCGGTACAGGTCCTTTTTCTCCCACCTTAGTGTCCAACCTTTTATACAACTCTTCATACGCCTTATCCTTAGCCTTTGCCACCTCTCTCTTTGCCATGCACCTCATCTCCTTATACTCTTGTCTACTTTCTTTATCTCTTTGAAAATCCCACTTCTTCGCCAACCTCTTTCTCTGTATACTCTCCTGTACTTCATTCCACCACCAGGTCTTCTTGTCCTCTTTCCTCTTTCCAGATGTCACACCAAGCACCTTTCTAGCCATCTCTCGTACTAGCTCTGCTGTAGTTATCCAGCTATTCGGTAACTCTTCACTGCCACCCAATGCCTTTTTTAACTCTTCCCTGAACATCACCTCACAATTACCCTTTTTCAATTTCCACCATTTGATCCTTGGTGCTGCCCTCACACTCATCCTCCTCTTCTTGATCACCAATGTCATCCTACAAACCACCATCCTATGTTGCCTAACTACACTTTCCCCTGCCACCACTTTACAGTCTCCAATCTCCTTCAAAGTTATGCAGTCACCTTAATGATAGATCTGTTTTGTCTGTTAACGTCTGAATCAACCCTCCCCCCTACCTTTTTGGTAGCTCTATTACATCAGGGATGATGGGCAGGAGAATCCACTTTCTTTTTTTGTGCCTGGCATTTCTCTCTATGTCTGAGAAGTTAAAGAAAGAATAGGGAGCAAACTAAATCTAAGGTAGTCCTAGTGAAGTGAGTGGTTATGTGTTGAAGAGGTGGAGCTCGCTGAACTGAAGTCTTGGAAATCGGCTGGCACTGGACCCAAGCCGGAATCGATAGTCCATGTGCTGAACCAGATGGAAACAGACAACATGCATCTGTCATTATGGTGAGTAGAAAGCTTTCATTTTTCTAATATACTGAAAGAAAGAGGAAAGAAAATAGGATGTCTGATCATGTAGCTATTTGGGCAGTATTTGGTGAGGAAGAAGACATTAGAAACGATAAAGGATTAAAAGATTGACTGTATTTTATAGTTTTTTAGAAATATTAAAAAAAGGAAAGGGTAACATTATTTCAGGAACATATGACGGTGCTTCTGTCTGCAAGTCATGAACTCAGAAGTACTGCAGAACAAGAAAATATATAAAACATACTGGGGAATTAGATTTTATAAGGGGGTGAGAGAGAGAGAGCTTTATGATTGATAAAACTAAGGTGAAAAGGTATACTTATCAAACAGAGGTTGAAAGAAAAAAAAATAATAGTAACACCTTATACTGGGAAGACCTTAAAAAGTTAACTCCTTATGTGGGAAAAGAATAAAGGTGGAAGAGATTCGGATGCGAGAGAGAGATAAGTACCAGAGAAATCATAAAGATTCTAGTAGAGTTAATGGAAAAAATGAATGAATTTGTAAAACAAAATGAGAAAGATGTTGAAAAAGAAAATTTTAATGGAAGAACTAAGTAACATATTGAATGTTGGAAGACTATGAAAGTACCAGGATATGATAGTAGGGAGTGTGTTTTTTATAAATAAAAGGGAAAGGATGAAAAAAATATTTCTTGGAAGTTTTAAATGAGTGTTTAAATAAAGGATTGAGTGAGAAGGAAATTTGTGTGGGACTAATAAAGATTTTATGGAGGAAGAGAGAAGAATTTAAGTTGCAGACCTGAAGATGAGTTTTGTTACGTAACACTGACTGTGAAATAATGAAGATTTTGCAGAAAGATTTGAGGCAGTTATGGATCAGGTAGCAGGAAGGGAATTTTTAGTATTACAGGTAAAAAGTTGAAAACATTAATTTTAAAATAAACTGTAGATAGTATTTAAAAGAACAGAGATAGGGACAGTCAGCTGTTTACGACAAATAATAAAAAGACTGAAGTTTTAGAGATAGTTTGTAGGACCATTTGGGTGAAAATTCTCACAAAGGGGTGGTTAAGTTGTAAAATAGAGATGAATAAAAATGTAAGACCAGTGTCTTTTAAGTGAGGTTATTTTTAGTTTAGTGACAAATGCAGTAATTGAAAAAGTTGATGGAAAGGTAAAAGAGGCCAGGATAAAATATAATGAGAATGATAATGCCACCAATAATGAGTTATTGTGAAGAATGTAATATGCTTAAGGGTGGCCTCATGTGTAGTGGAAAAACAATTATCTTTTGTTTGGCTTTGACAAAGTAAAGAGGAATTTACAGGTTTCAGAGATACCATAAGGATGTCGAGAATATTAATTAGATTTTTCAAAGAGCTTTATTTCAGCACTGAGGAATTTCTTACAGGCAACCTGTATAGAAGATTCTACAGGAATAAGAAGTGTGCTAATTTTCTCTGAGAACATAGCTGGTGCATGGAATAGATTACCAAATTGCATTAAAGCAAGCAGTAGTTTAGATATTTTTAAGAGTAGCTGGACACCTATTATGGGAATAACTGTTTTGGTATATTGGCAGGCTAAAAGGGTATTATTGTTTGTGCTTAAAATATTTGTTTGTATGTGTGTATGTACTTGTGCAATGTTTGCCCTGCTTTTATAATGTGCATTTGCAACTGATGTTTGTGTTTCAGAATCTGGGTTCTTACTGAATAAGGTCTCCAACTAAATATCTGTGAGAGATGCTCTAAAATTTCAGATATTTTAGTCTTTCATAATAACATGCATTTTCACATCCATGGATGTCTTTGCTATATTTCGACTGGATACTTTTCAGGTTATTCATGCTTGGTTTCTTATAAGGTTTTTGTTTTGTCATCCATTACTCAAGTTTGGGTCTAATGTAACTAACAAACAATGACTTCATCATTTCTGATTTCTCAGACTTTATAAATCTTTTATATAACCTATGGTTCTGTAACTATCATTAGCCAATTGGTTGATATGATTAGAAAAACTCAGAGCTGGATCTACCCATATACCCATATCCTTAAAGTAATCTACAGTTTCAATCATGGTGTACTGTATTAAATATTCACCTTTCGGTTTATGTCTCCTAAATCTCTTATGCTTAGTTTTTGAAGTATTTATCAGGATATTATTCTCCTGAGCTCAAATGCCCAAGTTCAAGTTCTTTTGCAGCTATGCCTTATCTGTAATGCATGTAATTAGTTTACCCATTTTCAAGTCATCTACATACAGAATGTAGAACACCTCAGATGAAAAAGATAGATTTGAAAGGTACAATCTAAACAAGTACTGGGCCTAGGATACAGCCCTGTGGGACACCCTAACTGTAACCTCAAATTTCACCTCTCCAATTGCTGTTTGATGCATGGCATGTCCTATTTGTAAGCTATGCAGCTATCCATCTTACCAAGAGTACATTAATGCCTAGTTGTTCTAATTTATTGATCAGTGTTTTGTGTATGACCCTATCAAATGCTGTAGTTAAATCTGTGTACATTATATCACAGCACAATTTTTCATTCATTGTTTTATATTGTTATAGAGCATCATGTTACAGGTGGTAATAGAGCTATTTTCAACATATTCTTGCTGATATATAGTTTCAAGTCTCAACCTTTCCGATTCTGACAGTAGTTTATCCAATATAACCGTTTCCATTATTTTTCCACAACATGGAAGTAAACTAGTGTGTGTCGTTATAACTCTGGGTTTGTACTGCTCCCCTTTGCTTTAAAGACACAACTGCATGTCTACATTCTTGAGGAATCACCCCATATTTGTACGACCTAGTAAATAACAGGTATTATGTGTACTGTAAGTTCATGTAGAAGTGTTCTCAGGTTATTACTAATTCTATCTCCTCCCTGTGCTTTGTTTGGATCTAGTTGAGTTCAGTATCTGAGGTTAGCTGGATGTCACTAGGACAATTTATCACCCTTTTTGTGGAGCCAGACTGCTTTGTATACAATTTTGTAAATATAATATGTCTAATTTGTATTAGATTCCCAGTTTCTAGGCCCTAAGACTGAGAAGCTCCAGTTGCTACTTTGTTTATAAGGGAGGGTTTGGCGAGGAGGGGCATTTCATGGTTGTGATCTGACTGTCTAATTGTAAGTCTGTTAGCCATTTTGGTTAAGTGGTTTGGATTGATATGTGCTAGAAGGTGGCAGCTAGTTTGTTTCACAGAAAGCCATTTTGCTGTATTAAGAAGTGAACAATGGTACCCATTTCTTGGAGTCGGAGAGATAAATCAGTAGAACGAAACCAGGTTGTAAAGTAATAATCACTGTTTAACAAATTAAAGCAACATGCATTTCCCTCTGAATACTAAAATGTGTTCAGAACTATATTTGATTCAAAATGTGGTACAAACCATTCATTCAGTTTATCTGTTCCTCACCAAACTGTCAGGAAGACAGTTACTAATAAATAGAGCCAGTAGACATGAAATATTTTAAGAGAGAGAATCATTCAGTATTTTACTTTCAAAGTTATTAGAGGAAACATCTAAAATGTAGTTAGTCTCATTAACACTGGTGGCAATATTCATGGATTGTTCAAAGCTTCCATGGGGTGAGATAAGCACCTTCATCACCACAGGTGCATGGACCTCAGAATAGACAGCTTGCTAATTTACACAGAGATTCAGACGAAAATGAAACTTTAATGAACATAGTTCAAAATCTCATGTAGCCCCTACCCCAAGTATAATATAGTAGGAGTTAGCATCTGTTCCCATATCAATCCCTTAGTTCTAGAATATACATTTCCACTGACTAGTTCTTTAGTAGCTTAAACAGTGCATATAAAAAGTTTACACACCCCTGTTAAAATGCCAGGTTTTTGTGATATAAAAAATGAGACCACGATTAATCATTTCAAAACCTTTCCCACCTTTAATGTGACCTATAACCTGTACAATTCAGTTGAAACACAAACAAATCTATTAGGGGAAAAAATATAAAAATAAAAAACGTACAATACGCTGGTTGCATAAGTGTACATACCCTTAAACTAATACTTTGTTGTGTGTGCACACCCTTAAACTAATACTTTGTTGAAGTACCTTTTGATTTAATTACAGCATTCAATCTTCTTGGGTACACACCTGCCATCAATTAAAGAGACTCTAATTAACCCCAAATAAAGTTCAGCTGTCCTAGTAGGATTTTCCTGACATTTACTCAGTTGCCTGTTGCAGCAAAAGCCATAGTTCGCAGAGATCTTACAAAGCATCAAAGGGATCTCATTGTTGAAAGGTATCAAGTCAGCAGAGGGGTACAAAAAAATTTCCACAGCATTGGATATACCATGGAAGACAGTCACAAAAAGTGGAGAAAATATGGGACAACAGTGACGTTGCAAAGAACTGGATGTCCCTCCAAAATTGATGAAAAGACAAGACAAAAACTGGTCAGGGAGGCTGCCAAGAGAACTACAGCAACACTCAAGGAACTACAGGAATTTCTGCCAAGTACTGATTGTGTACTACCTGTGACAACAATCTCCCGTATTCTCCATATGTCTGGGCTATGAGATAGGGTTGCAAGGAGGAAGCCTTTTCTTACACAGAAGAACATCCAGGATCTGCTGAAATTTGCAAAACAATACATCGTCTCTGAAAAGCATGTGAGAAAATGTGTTATGGTCTGATGAGACCAAGGTTGAACTTTTCTGCCACAATTCCAAAAGGTACATTTGGCACAAAAACAACACTTCGCATCACCAAAAGAATACTATCCCCACGGTGAAGCATGGTGGTGGCAGTATCGTGCTTTGGGGTTACTTTTCTTCAGTTGGAACTGGGGTTTTAGTCAAGGTGGAGGGAATTATGAACAGTTCCAAATACCCAGTCACTTTTGGCCCAAAACCTTGAGGCATCTGCTAGAAAGCTGAATATGAAGAGGAATTTCACGTTTCAACATGACAATGACCCCAAGCATACATCCAAATCAACAAAAGAATGGCTTCACCAGAAGAAAATTAAAGTTTTGGGATGCCCCAGCCAGAGCCCAGACCTAAATCCAGTAGAATATCTGTGGGGTGACCCAAAGAGGGCTGTGCACAAGAGATGCCCTCGCAATCTGACAGATTTGGAGCGCTTTTGCAAGGAAGAATGGGCAAATATTGCCAAGCCAAGATGTGCCATGCTGATAGACTCCTACCCAAGAAGACTGAATGCTCTAATTAAAATAAAAGATGCTCCAACAAAGTATTAGTTTAAGGATGTGCACACACAACAAAGTTTAAGGGTGTGCACACTTATGCAACCAGCATATTGTGCATTTTTTGTTTTTTATATTTTTTTCCCCTAACAGATTTATTTTTCAATTGAATTGTACAGGTTATAGGTCACATTAAAGGTGGGAAAAGTTTTGAAATGATTTATTGTGGTCTAATGTTTTTCTTTCACAAAAACCTGGCATTTTAACAGGGGTGTGTAAACTTTTATATCCAGTTGCCATTTATGTTCTGTCAGGGTATTTGTTCAACACCATATCATCTTAGGTATTAGAGGTTTGTTGTGGACCAAAACTCCCACAGTTGCTACACTTGCAGTTGGAAATGCAATATCCATTGCGTCCATTTTTGTTTCTCCTCATCTCTCAATCCATGTTGCCTTATGGCTCTTTCTTGCATACAGAATCCATTCATCAACAGAACTAAATCTGTGGTACTGGGGGAGGAGGGTTACTCTTTCACCTCCTTGTGATTCTTCTTTGGCTATAATAAACAGAATGTTGATTAGAGCAGATTCAGATCTTGACTAACATTCCCTGTTGTATATAGAAATTGATTGGAGAGAGGTTTCTACATTCACTCTTCATACCTAAACTGGTTAGCTAGATCCTGAATATTCTTGCAGAAGTTACTCTGGAGTTTACAATGAACAAAACACATTTTCAGTCCCCTTGAACTAATTCAGTACATCTCGAGCAGGTTGCATTATTCCCCAGAAACATCCTAAGGATTCCAGATGGAGTAAAAACCTTACCTCACTGTCAGACAGAAGATGTATAGCCTCTATTTTCTTACTGCCATATCTCTAAGCTGCCCCAGTCTTCACCTCGCAACTGTCCAAACCTGAACAATGTTGTAATACAATAGCCGAATGTGCAGTAAACTGTAGCAATAGAACGCATCATTGTCTGGTCCTTAGAGAATTAAACTGGTTAGAACTATGATATCACCTAGATCTTTCTCTGCTAACTACAGTACACAAACTTCACTGTAAGCCAGCAAATTGCTCAGCACTTAACTTAATAAACACTACTCCCCCAATACAATTTTACTCTCTAAAGAAAAGTCACTAAGCACTATACTGCGGAGTGATTCCATATATACAAATATTGTCTAAACTATGGAACAAGATTCCACTACCACTGAAATCCATTCAAAATGTAAAGTCATTTAAAACCCAACTAAATCTTCACCTTTCAAATCAGTGTACATCTCCAGGATAAATGCCAATGTCATCTTCATCTTTCTAAATCATCAAACCATTTGTATTCATTCAAAATCATATGCCCTAGAACCAGTCTTCACCAATACCTGACTAGTTTTACTAGCATCTCCCAACTATATACATTGTTTTGTGACACGGCTTACCCCTACCTCTGTATTCTAATATACTGCAAACCTTATGATAGCCGCATATATATGATTGTTGCTGAACTTGCTTTACACCCCACCTCTGAACGACAATATTAATATTTTCCACCCTACCTAGTTCCTTCCCTCACCTTCCTTTTTTATTTCTAAGCACTAATCACGTTTTATTATCTAACAAACTCACTAATAATGATCTTCAAATGCTCTGTGTTCAACGTCTCCTAATGCATAAGTATCTTTTATACTGTTATAGTTGCCTCTGCTTTCATAGAAATGTAATCTAATTAGCAAACTTGTGTGTAGTAGTTAATGTATATAATTTAATGTCTCTTCATGTGTATTCCTGAATGTCTGTTTAAAAATGTTTGTAATATGTTGGAGCTTGTCTCCGTGGACCTCCGCTGAAAAGTTTTTGTTTTTGTTTTTTTTTGTTTGTTTTATTTTGTTTTTTTGACTAAACAGAGTAAGACAAACTCAGTAGACAAAAGCAAAATAAAATAAAATTGTGACATATCTATGAGAGGATAATAGTGCCCTGGTCCTGAGCTGGCAAAGTGATCCACGGGTTCTTCTAAGCCCTCCAGGTTCCTTCTGTTCGTAAGCATATGGCCTTATCAGAGTTTTATAAATTCTACCAGCTATTCACCTGAATCAAGGTTCATCTCCTCAGTCTTCTTAACAGTAAATCAGGTAACCCTTGTCTAACCTGGGCATTACCCTATATGTCTTAGCTTTTTGATATAATTTATTAGCTTATTATGCTTCAGTTGATCCCTGTTATGAAGGCCAAATTCAGCCTCGAAATTAGTCTCTCTTGGCCATTCTCTCCCTCCACAACAGGTGGAAACTGTCCTGTGGACCCCATCCCATCACCTGCTGTATTGGTAGGAGCTTGTTCCACCACATTTGGAGTTTATTCTTATGTATATAAAACCTAGTATGATCTTGAATGTGTAACTCCCTGCCTAAGTTAACCTCTGTGTGCAGTGCAACTTTTTCTGAAATGTATTGTGATACAGTGATAACCTTGCATAGGTTCATTGGTAGTTACTAGGTATGTATAAGTCTAGCTCAAACTCCCAACTGCCCCAATGCACTGCCTGATGAAGTGACTCTACTAATAAGGAAAACGCAAGTTGATGAACCCCCTTCCTCCATAAAGGGACTTTAATTCAAAATGTAAATGTTTATTGTGAAGACATAAAATATTTGATAATATACTGCTAAGATTTGTACCCGAAACAACTATTTAAAAAGTAATTCACTTTTAAATTAAAAGTAACAGTGCTGTATTACTAAACCTACTTAGCACAAAATAGCAGCTAAATATGTTGTGTTACATGTGGATGACCCAGTTATTCAACTGAAGTATACAGCAGATAGCTGTAGAATAGCTTCTTGTTGTAAGCTGCAACACTTATATACATATTTGGCTTTTATGAAGTTAGTTTGTCACAGATATTTATAACAATGAAACAGGTTTTATAGGTGGTAGTTCTATGTACATGACGCATACCACAATGATAAGTAAGGATACAGCTGTTTTGGTGTGGGGTAGTATTTCTGAAAATGATGTGCATGTATTCAGTTAGTCCATCTAATAAACAAGAGGATAAGAGTTCTGGAGGAGTAAGTCCTGTTTTTGAATGTATGATTATTATTCTGAGTGTTTTCAGTGCTAGCACATTTGTCTTAATGCACTTCTATAAATGATTAAAGAACAGTAACTGACACCCCTTTCAAATTTTAATGTTCTCTTCTAAGTGTATCAACCATTTTTACAAAGTGAATTGCTCTGACATATTAATTGTGCTTGCAGGTGCCGACATCGCTAATGTTTGCAATGAAGCTGCTTTAATTGCTGCTAGACACCTTTCAGAAGCCATCAGCCTAAAGCATTTTGAACAAGCCGTAGAACGAGTAATAGGAGGTATAATCTATGTGAATATCTAATTTAGATATTTTTTCATGTAATGAGCCTTAATTAATCAGTTAATATATAAAATAGTAGAAATATGTTTCATTTAATTTTTACTGAATATCAGTAGTGATTATCAGTAATGTAAGTGCTGGGTGTTCTCAGATGAGTTTGCAGAAATCCTACTACAGTGTCAGTCTGCACTGTCTCATGATGGAAGTGTGCTTTCTAACCTTGTCACAGTGTTTTCCTTTCACATGTATGTTATTTAGTCATAGCCATCCTGATGTACTCATAAATGCAAAATGTTCAGCTGCCACTGTTGTTGCTCTGCATCATCTCTCCACTTTATTTCACTGTGTCATCAGTAAAATAAAGCAATAGAGATATGCAGTTTTTTTTACATTTTTGTTGCTCCTTTTTTTTTTGGGGGGGGGGGCAGTGCTCTGCAGAAAGTGTCATACTGAGTTGATCACAAGATTTCCATTATAGTATAAAACAAAGGCATGTGTGGTCATGTGAATTCATCGTGTGCCAAAGTACCATCACACAAGGCTGGTGTGGGAGATTACTTTTTAGAACATACAATGTATGTCTCATTTATGTGGCGAAAAGGTAAGCTGTTAAGCCATAGAAATTGGGAGTACAGTCTTAGATTTTCCTCATTATTATAATATTAGTCTTTTCAAACAAATATAGGGCATTTCTGAAACATTCTACTGAGGCAAAATGGATTGTTTTCACTGCATTCCTACATTAAAAGGAAAATCATATGAGGTGTTCAGGAGTGGAACTTAGTAAAAAATAAATGTGCATTGGGAAATAATTGGATTGTCTTTGTGGCACTATAGTTTTACAATCAGTTGAACTGTCAGGTAAGTTTTCAGTAGTGGAACTATTTTTCATGTCAGTATTGTGTTTATTTTCTAAATGAGAAAAAAGATAATAGATTTCATTCATTACAGTCCCGAATTATACAGAAGAAGCTTATTACCTGTTCAGGAGTAAAACTGTCACTGATAGGCAAAAACTTTATCCTGAGAAAAATGTTTATTCGATTAATACATTAGACAAGATAAGCCTACAAGCTGTTCATCAGTAGAACGGTGTGTATGCACATGTTTATATTTTTATATAGATGAATAGTAATTTTGCAGGAGAAAGAATAAATGGGTTGTCTTTACTGCAGTACTAGGCTTAGAAGGGAAGTGCCTCTAAGGTCTTCAGCTATTGGGCTTATTTTATGCAGCCTAAATATCAAAAATTGCATTATAAAATATGTCATGTCAGTAGTACAACATAGCCAGTATTCCCTTTGTTGTCCCAGTAGCTGTAATGGTGTTACGTACCTTTGTTACTTCTCAGGTAAAGCTTAATTTCAGAAGGACAGCAGGAATTCATTGTGTTAGGATTATACCACTTCAGAAAGAATTGTTCTGACCAGAATATCCTAAGCTGTCCTTTCCCTTGTACAACCTTTTATAATTCTCAAGCCAGCTTCAGTTCTAACACTAGGTGTCATAGGATATCTAACTCCGGCACTGGTATATACTGCTTTTCATTTCTTTTGACACTGACACAAAGCAGTTTAACTGAATTGCTAAGTTTCTGGACTGCACTATTTTTCCAGGGTATAACTGTTCAGTTTTACATTATTTTTGTTGTTTACATCTTCTGCCTAGTTTGCATTTAAAACTATTGCAATTTCCTCTAAATGCTGATGGGATATACCAGCTGTTTTATGATCTGCTAATCTTTTGTGTTTGTTGGGAAATTAGATTGACTGATTATTTGCCTTTATTGACATGTTTTGTCAGAAAAGTTTTAAACAAATTTGTTTAATTGTGTGTAGAATACTGAAATCTGTAGAAAATTCCAGTTACAGGAAATTGCAGGAAAACATGAGAAGAGTCCAAGAAAAATAGAATGTAAGAGGAGCTAGATGTTACCCAGTCTCAGTCACTTCGTCCAATTATTTTGGCTCAGTTTCTTTCTGAATTGCCAAAATGTATATGTAGTCAGGCTTACCTCATACCATATATTAACCTCGATTGTAGAGCCTGCAAGAAGACCTCACCAGGTGGAAAAATCAAATGAGAGAAAGTTTTATTATGTAGAAATGTGTATACATTGCTTCCAGGCACATTTTATTAAATCAAATGTAGCAGAGCCTTTGTGCAAAGCCTCATGAAGAAAAAAATAAATAGACTGTACAACACAGTACTTTCTGCAGACTAAATGGCAATTGATATAGTACAGAAAGTGGAGCTTTTCTTACTCTCTTTTGTGGACATTGTTTATTTACTTGATTTTCATTTGCTTCATAGCGGATAAAAGATTAAAACTGGATCAAAAGTAAGGGACTTCCAAGATGGCTGCACATTCAGTAGCAGCTTAACTCTAGCTCTCCCAGTGTGAAAACAGAAATTTAACAGAGAAGGCCAGTAGACTTTTGAGTTTATGGGTATATTTCATTAAGTGGGTAGTAAGTGTACTGCCTGGATGCCAGAAAAAAGAAACACAGAGCACCTGGAAAAATCACCTACAAAAAGTGATGAAGAAACACTGTGTGGGTAAAGTTCTGCAGCTGTTAAGCAAAAAGCAGTGCAACCCCCAGGCATAACTTCCAGTAATCTACAAGAAGATATAAGACAACTGCACACAGACTTTGTTAAAATAAATGAAACACTGATAGAGTATATCAGCACAAACAATAAAAGGCTGGAAAAAAATGGAAGAAGCTGTAAACATATCAGATGAAGTGATAAAGATGTAAAAATCAGAGGTTGAAATGAAGAAAAAGCTGGCTGAAAATGAGACTGCTCAGCAAGAGATTTTTCAAAAAATAATAAAATTAGAGGACAGAGCATGTAGGGAAAACCTGAAATTTTCAGCTGTACCAGAGACAGAAGGAACAGACTGCATTAATTTTATGAAAACACAAATAAGTAACTGGAATGGTATTACACAGCAGGAGTTGTTAGTTGAAAGGGCACATTGTGTATATGCTCTAAACCTGACTATGAGAAAGCAACCTAGACCTTTAATAGTAAATGTACAATCCTACCAGCAGAAGGAGTTGATTCTGACAAAACTGTGACAGAAGGACAAAATACTAAAACTGGGAGACAGCAGAGTGTTTGTGGAGAATGATTACTCATTGTACACCACTCAGAAGAGGAGTGAATTCATTCCACTATTCAGGGAATGCCGAGACTCAGGTGTGATATTCAAACTGCTGTGCCTAGCTGTCTTCAAGGAATTCTTGCTTAGAGGGACACAATCATTATTTGGTGAAATACATGCTAAGGAGGGAATACAAAAATTTGTCCAACAAAAAGTGAACTGTGAAACAGAAGTAGATTCTGCTTCTTGTTCTTCTGATAGTAAAGACCACAGTGAGACTGCACTTGTGAAAACTTTTCCACTGTTTCAACAGAAAATGTTGGAGAGGAGGAAGGGACCATGAGAGTTGACTAGAAGAATCGAGAGTATGTTGAAAGTGAAGCAGACAGGATTTGGGACACTGAGATGAGCAGTAATAAAACCAGTAACTTAAATTGGGATTAAATTGCAGTAATTATATTTGTGAAATATAACAGAATAAGGAAATATGGAATTATTGGATTTTTTAAGATTTGTCTTGTGAGGGAGTCTAAAGTTTATGCCCTACCTTAATATCATTAATGTTCGGAAAATGTTTTGGGGAAGGGGAGAAAGATAACTGCAAGTAAAGAAAACATTTTTCTTAGTAGTACTGTTTTTGTGGTGTATGATTTTCTTTGCATGCAATAAAGTAAAATTATCTCAGTTGTTTTCAAGTGTAATGGAGATTATAAATAGGTGCTGCTGTTCTTTTTTGACTTTCTTTCTCCCTTCTCTCTTTCTTATTGTTCAGTTTAAGAAACATAGGCACTGCAATGTAAAAAACACTGGTTAAAAGGGCTTGACAAAAAGTTATTGTGCTTTTTCTCATTCTTGCATGGGGAATGACGAGATTAAAGACCTTGGATTGATTTTGTAACATGTTTTAAGAGAAAGCAAGTAAATGAAAAAGAATATTGAATATTATGAGGCTTTTTTTCTAGCAAATGAATGCCTGCTTAGTAGCAATTCGGTATCTGGCCCTCATATCTCCATGGAAACAGTCTGATAAAGAGAAATTGACTGTCTGGTTCTCATGTCTCCGTGGAGACAGTATGATAATGAGAAATTGACTGTCTGGTTCTCATGTCTCCATGGAGACAATATAATAAAGATAAATTGGTTACAGTCTGGTGGAAAGTGATTGGCTGGGGGAAAAGAAAGAAAAGAGAAACTGGCTAGGAGATTATGTTCTCTGAAAGCATTCAGGGGCTCTGCCAGCTGGGAGAGCTATAAAGATATGACAAAACCAGTTAGCATTTAGTAGAAGCACAGGCTGCACCATGGATCTTAGCATGGATAATCTTTTTAGGTTAACTTAAGTCTGTGAGTGTGGATGTCAGTTTGGGGCATTTGTTCCTTTTAGGAGGGTAAGACTTCAGTATTTGAAGATGTTCATAGGTGTGTACTAGGTTAATGGCCCTGGAACCTATGTAAGCCTAGCTCAAGAAGATTCCATGGCATCATGCTGCCCAAAGTTAGTTCCCAGTGCCCCTGTCAAGCAAGGCCACTGAAGTGATCCCCGGGGTGAACTTCCTGTTGTCCATCCACTCGTCAAGATTTCTGTTAAAGAGGGCCAGTGAAGTGCTCTGCTTGACGTGAATGGGAAGTTTGTTCCATAGTATGGGAAGTTTCTGGGTTAGGAACCTGTCCCTCCAACATGTTCTGTTTATTGTGGTAATGAGTTTTAGATCCCTGGAGCATATGGCATGGAGGGATTGGGATTTCTTTAGGTGTAGCATATCTAACAGCTCTGGGGTCAGACGTGTATATAGTTTTGTGTGTTAGTATTAAATTAATAGGTTTTAGGGAGGTATTGGGGATTTGTGTTTTTTTTTTTGTCTGAGGGCTTTCAATAAAACAAGTTTTGTAAGATGTGACATATGATCAAATGGATATGACAAGAAACAACTATATAAAAGTTCAACCTGCCAAACAGTGTATACATGTAACACAAAAGTTGGAACTAGACATTTAACAAAAAAGGCATTATACATAAAAGGTGGGAATAACTTTTTAATACAATGATGCTTTCTGTAATGTGTCTAAATTTCAACGGTCTCACATATAAGTACAAAACAGAAAGAATAGTGAACTATATTAAAAATGTAGAGTGCAAATAGTTATCTTACAGGAGACACACTTGGAAAGAATTGAACATGTGAATTTTCATAAAGGTTTTCGGGATGCTTATTCAGTGGAATGTCTGGGACTAAGGAAATGAGGAGCACTTGTGTTAATTGCAAAGGAGCTCCAATAGAGATAGAAGAAGATAAAAAAGATAATGGCAGATTAGTAGTGCTAAGGGGCTACTGGCAAGGGAGAAGGATTACATTGGCATGTATTTATATTCCACTTAAAACTGCTGTAATGGAGCTTAAGAAAATTCTGGGAGAAATAATCAGTTTTCAGCAAAGAATATTACTTATAGGTGGGGACTGGAATTTAATTTCCCGGAGTGATGTGCCTGGGGGGGGGGGGGGGGGTCCCAGAAGGGAATGTATAACAAAGGAGGGTTGATTTTTGAAGAAATTTTTGAAAATATTTGGCATGGAAGATGTGAATTTAGTAATAGGAGTTCTGAGTGAATATACATATTATTCTACAAGATATAAAAACTGGGTTAGGCTAGACAGAATTTACATTTCACAGGAACAAGTGCATTTAATTGCAGGTCTTGATATGCATCGAATAACTATTTCTGATCATGCAGCAATTAGAAACTAAAATAAAAACACAGGTAATGAAATAAAAATGAGACACTGGCACTTTCCTACCTGTCTGTTGAAAATAGAGGGATTTAAGGAGTGGGTAGTGGAGATTATTCATGAGCTATTCAAGAGGATAGGAATTATTTCTGAAAATATAGCTAGAAAGTAGGATACAATTAAGGTGGAGTTTAAAAATAGGATGGGAATAAAAAGGAGCTATGTTTAAGAAGTAACAAGAATTATTTAGAGGCACTGAGAAGTGTTAAAATGTTGCAGAATAGGGGGACTCTCACAGAACAAGAAGAGGATCAACTGCAGAATGCTAAGCAGAAAATAAGGGATTACTTTGATAATATGCACAAGTTTAGAAAGATTGCTGTTAAGCAACTGTTTTTTGATAATAACACTAGAGCACAAACACTTTTAAAACGACGACTCAGGTAACAGAAAGTAGAATGAGCTGTTACCAAGCTTAAGGAGCCTATAACAAGGGAAGGTAACAAGAGATCCTGTAGGGGTATTAGAAGTATTCTGGAAATTCCATGAAAGTCTCTATAAAGCTGAGAAATATGGAAATCAAGAAAAGATACAAATGGAAATCTTTATGGAAGAATTAAATACGCCAATTACAGGGTCATGAAGTTCAGTTACTAGTGGTTAGGATAGGAGGAGATTAGATAAAAATTGTGATGTATAACCAATCTGCAGGAAAGTCCCCAGGAATAGATAGTATTCCTGTAGAAGTTTGGAAGCCAGGAGGGAAAAACAGATAAAGATCTGGAAGTTTTTGTTTAACAATATTTTAAGAGGAGGAGAAGTACCAACATCATGGAAGAAAGCAGTGGTAGCTGTAACACCTAAAAAGGGTAAAGATCCATCAGATCCAGCTTCATACAGGCCCATTTCAATCCTAAGCCATGATTGTAAAGTGTTCATGTCTATAATGGCTAAAAGAATGGCAAAGGTAATGCCACAATTGATAGATATGGATCAATGTGGTTTTGTGGAGGGGAGGCAAGCATTTGACTACATTAACAGAACATTGATGATCCAGAGAGAAGGAGAATGTAAAAAATACCATTGTTTTTGGTGGGTCTTGCATTTGACAGAGTAATCTGGAACTTTATGAGGAGGGCAATGGAAGCATTTGCATTTCCTGGAAAAAATATAAGGTTGATTAGGAGGATTTATGAAGGATCGGAGGTGAAAATTGGGTGGGGGTCCTCTGATAATTTCTGCTTGTGCAGAGGAACCAGGCAGGGGTGTCCTCTTTCCATTTGTTGTTTGCGTTATATTTAGAACCATTAGCAAAGAAAATAAGGGACTCAGAAATTCAAGGATGTAATTGGTGTGGTAGTCTAGAAAAGCTGGCTCTATTTGCAGATGATATTATTTTATACCTGACAAAACCAGAAAGACACATTACAGTATTGTGGAACATTTTGAGACAGTTTCATATCTTTTTTGGATACAAAATTAATGAAGCTAAAACAAAAGCAATAACGGTAAATTATGTACCCACATATGAATTGGTTCAGCAGTATAAAGAAGTTATGTCCTTACCATAACGTTCCATGTGGAGTGTTCATCTCGCCTTTGTTCTTACAAATGGGTGTCGGAGCCGATCCTCGGCTCCGAGTCGGCCGCTAAGCAAAGCTCTGCATCTAGGAGAAGCTCGAGACCAACCTACCTCCCACAATATCCTCTGCCTCTACCTCAGATCTAGTTTGCAAAACAATACCAGGTCCAGCAATAACAAAGGTAATCAAGCATAAAAGGGATACATAAGTATACATAAGGAGCGGACACTAGCTCAAGCCAGTAGAAACAACAGAGAGACCACTAGTGGGAGACAAACAAACCAGACTTCTAAATCCGTACGTTCTTCCAGACCTGAGGGTGGGAGGGTGGGGATGTAAGAACAAAGGCGAGATGAACACTCCACATGGAACGTTATGGTAAGGACATAACTTCTTTATGTGAGAGTGTTCAATCTCGCCGTTTGTTCTTACAAATGGGTAACGTCCCTAGCTCCATTACCCTGAGTGACCCACGGAAGAACGTTCCTGAGCACAGTGGAACCAAAAGATGCTCTATCCCTGGAAGTCTTCTCAACTTTATAATGAGTAATGAATGTATGCGGTTTAGACCAAGTGGCGGCTGCACAAATAGTGTCCAATGGCAGACGAGCCGCATGAGCCAGAGATGTGGAAACTGACCTAGTAGAATGTCCCTTTGGTTTGGTGGACAAAATCTGGTTTGAAGTAGAATACATGAAGGTTATACAATCAGTTAGCCATTTAGAAAGTGTGCGCTTCGTCACTGCCTTGCCCTTTTTGTTATATGCAAAGGCTATAAACAGTCGGTCCGCTTTCCTATGGTCCTTAGTTCTATCCAGGTAGAATCTGAGTTGTCTATGAACATCCAATTTGTGTAACATGTATTCCAGCTTGTTGGAGTGGTTCTTGAAAAATGTAGGAAGCTCAATGGACTGATTAATGTTGTTAACCGAACAGACCTTAGGGAGAAAGGAAGGGTTGGTGTGTAATGATACCCTGTCAGGGTGAAAAATTAAATATGGCTGTTTGATGGAAAGTGCCTGAAGTTCTGATACTGCTGGCTGAAGTGATAGCTACTAGGAAAAGAGTCTTCCAGGACAAGAACTTTAAGGAACAGGAAGAAGCTGGTTCAAAGGGTGGTAAAATTAACTGGGACAAAAGTAAATTTAGATTCCAAGGAGCTGTAGGTGACCTAACTGTTGGTCTGAGATGAAAGGACCCTTTCATGAAGGCCTTACAAAGCCTATCAGCCATAATAGGAGCTCCGTTTTCTCCTATGTGAAAGTTGGAAATAGCGGCCAACTGAACTTTTAAAGTGGCAGTAGAGGCTCCTTGGTGAAACAGAATGGACAGGAATTCCAAAATCTTGTTTAGGGGGGCTACTAAAGAATCCAAATGCTGTGTAGTCGCCCAGTAGACGAAACGTTTCCACTTACTGGAATAGATTTTAGTAGTGGAGGCCTTATGGGAGGCGACCAGAATGTTCTGAACCGCCGGAGAAAGAAGATCAGACCTGGCTAAGTAGGGAAGCGGAGCAGTCAGGCTGCTAACTTGAGGGATAGGAGCGACGGGTGAGGAGCTCCTGACGAATGAGTCAGCAGATCTGGCACTAGGTCCAGAATCCAGGGCTCCTGCATTTGGTGGGCTTGAAGAAAGGGGAACCAAATCTGTCGAGGCCAGAATGGGGCAATGAGAATTATAGTCCTCTCCTGGTCTTTGGCTTTCTGAAGAAATTTCGGGATCAGTGGTATAGGAGGGAAAGCGTATAGGAGACCCGGGGGCCAATCGTGAATCAGAGCGTCCCTGGGGACATCCCCTGGAGGGGGTAAAAGGGCAAAGTAGCTTCTGCATTTGGTGTTCATTGGAGACGCAAACAGATCGCAGCAAGGCTGGCCCCATTTGCGGAAAATCCTTTCCGCCACTTTCTGATTGAGGGACCACTCATGAAGTAACAGGATGGCTCTGCTCAACCTGTCCGCTATGACGTTGGATAACCCCGGGATGTGCATTGCTATTAGAAAGCGACCCGTGGACTCTTCCCATTGCCAAATTCTCATGGCCTCTCTGCACAACTGGTAAGACTTGGTTCCTCCCTGTTTGTTTATGTACCAGACTACGGACATATTGTCCGTCTGTACTGCAATAGTCCCTAGATGTAGAAGGGGGGAGAAGTGTTGCAAAGCTAGAAACACTACCCTCATCTCTAGAACATTTATGTGCAGGTTGTACTCTAAGCTGGACCATTCGCCTTGGACTGTCTGTCCCTGAAAGATGCCCCCCACTCTATCAGGGAAGCGTCCGTGGTCACTGTGGATGTTGGTTTGGGTAACACAAACGGTCGGCCGCTGATGAAGTTGTGATTCTGTAACCACCAAGACAGGTGTGCTTTGCAGGTATTCGTTATGTGAATCTCGTGTGTCAGCGGTAATTGCTGGAACGACCACTGTGCGAACAGCAGCCATTGGAGAACTCTCATGTGTAGCCTCCCCATGGGAACTGCAATGAGGGAAGCTGACATGAGCCCTAAGACTTTCAGGACTAGATTGGCTGGGGACTTTTTGAACAATAGCAGGAGAGATACGTGTTCTTGCAGGGAAGCTATTCTTGTGGAGGGGAGTTTTAGTAGCAAAGAACGGGTATCTAGATCTGCCCCTATAAATGAAATATGCTGCAAGGGCTGTAATGCAGATTTTTCGAAATTTATCGAAATCCCTAGCTGAGCACAAAGGCTGATTGTGTAGTCCCTGGCCTGTATCAGTTGACGCTCGGTGGTGGCAGTAAGGAGCCAGTCGTCCAGATATGGAAACACCCGGAATCCTAGGCGTCTCAAGTGAGACGCTACCACTGCCATGCATTTGGTGAAAACCCTGGGGGCTGAGGTTAGACCAAAGGGCAGGGCCCGAAACTGAAAGTGGCTGGCTCCCAGCCGAAGCAGGTGATCTCTGGACACTCTGGCCATTTTGATGTGGTAGTAGGCGTCCCTGAGATCTATTGAGCACATCCTTCTGTAAAAATGGAAGGATCGATTGAAGCGTGACCATCCGGAACTTTTCTTTCTTCACAAATGTATTGAGAGTGCTTAGGTCCAGAATTGGCCTCCAGTCCCCTGTCTTTTTTGGAACTAAAAAGAACCTTGAGTAAGTTCCGGATCCTCTTTGGTCCGCCGGGACTGGTTGGCTGACTTTTTTTTTCTAGCAGCTTTGAGATTTCTATAGCTGCAGGTTTTCGCAGATGGGGTGGTACATCTGGGATTCTTTTTTGTGGTAATGGGGGAAATACAAAGGGAATTTTGTGGCTTTGCCAGGCCTGAGGGTATAAAGCTAAGCGACCCCCGACTGCCTCCAGAGCAGGACAGTCGGGCCTCCTCTCAGGAGTGCTGGAAAGGCTTGCCAGGGATGGTATCCCTGTCACCTTGGTTCTGTGGACCCCCTCTGCCACCAGGGTGGCGTCTTCCATTTCTGCCCCCTGCTCTGCCTCTGGGGGGGGGCATCACCCTGTGTGCCTGGGAAAGAACCCTGGGGTTTACGAAACCACATCTTTCCACCTCGTTGCCCTTTGGGGTACGGTCTGGATGGGGTGGAAAAACGGACTCCGACAGCAGACAGAGTCTTTCCCTCCTGCTCACACCAGGTTAGGGTCTTCTTTACTTTGGGGCCAAAAAGAGTGGCACCATCAAAGGGGGCGTTAGTAAAGGAAGACTTGAAGGCTTCCGCAAAGGAGCACAGCCGCATCCAGGATTGTCTACGAAGAGCAATTGCTGAAGCTGCAGCCCTACTTGACCCTTCGGCCGCATACGAGATGAGCCTCATGGACGAGTTCACAATAGACGTAAGGGTATTGAGCTGTGCTGTAACCTTGTCCGAGACAGCAGCATCTGTATTACCCTGGAGGGTATCTCCCAACTCCTTGACTAGATCCCTCTGTAATTGTGTGAAGTGTGTCAAGTAGTTCAGCGATCGCATGGAAAAAGTCGCTGAACTAAAAATACGCTTCCCATATCTGTCCATGGTCCTAGAGTCTCTGTTAGGGGGATGGACAGATGAGGAAGATTCGGACATCTCCTTTTTAGTGGCTGCGGCCACCACCATAGCGTCCACTGGAATTCCCTTAGTAAGGTATGACTTGTCCTGAGGGGCAGTTATGTATTTGTTAGGTTTCCTGGGAACTGGCTCCACTGTGTCAGGTGCCTCCCATGTCCTTCAAGCAATTAACTACATTAACTCGTCGAAGGGCGGAGTGACCCAGGAGGAGGAGGAAGGGCGAGCACCAAATGCCTTCAGCAGAACCGACTCATCCTCAGAAGGGGGTAGGGCTTGCCAATCACCTCTCTGCTTCAGGATCTCCAGGATGTCAGCAAAGGAGACATCCTCTGAGGGTGATTTTGGGGACCCTTCTGACTCATCTAAGTCAGTATCCGATGTTAAAGATTCTTGTGGAGAATCTAAGTGTCTCCTCTTGCACAACTTTTTCCTCGGAATGTCATCGGGAGGGGCATCCGATGAGGCCTCCGAGGAAGAAGGGGCTCCCTCTGGGAGTGGCTGAGACACTGGTGCTCTACGCTTATGTGTAGTCGTGGGTGCAGAAGTAGACAATGGACCTTTACGGGAGGGAGAAGTTGCTTCTGTTGACGTGGTTGTCTGAGAAGACAATACCTTCCTCATGAGGTCAAAGGCCCCTGGACCCCGAGCCGAGGAATCCCCCTGTTCCGAAGAACGCGGAAGTATCTCCGACGCGGAGGCCAAGGGCATCGACCCCGAGGACGGAGCCAAAGTGATCTGTGCCGAGGCACCAAGGGGGAGACTCGGCACCGAAACATCGGTTCGACTTTCGGTCCCGGAGCCAAGGATAGATCGTCGACTCCGCGAGTCCGCTAACGGTTCCGACGGAGTCGAGGTCAATGGTGCCGACCGAGGAAGGGACGGTTCCAGCACCAAGGGCTCCACTATCATCAGATCAACATCTCCCGGCTCCGAAAGCTGAGTAGGCCTAGGAGGAGGATCAGATGGAGATAAGGGAAGGCCTTCGAGTCTCGGCACCAATTGGGAGGAGACTGAAATGAGCTTGGACAGGGCCGTGTTCTCCATTAACTTCTGCACCACACCATCTACGTCGGTGTCGGAGAGGGGTCTGGAAGATCGGGTCGAAGGAACCGAGGACGGTACCGACCTCAATATAGCAGGAGGTGGAAGCTCCGACACCGGTTCCAAGACTCGAGGCTCGGTCACAGTAAGAAGTTCGACACTCGGCCCCGAAGCTTGTGGAACCGGTGAACGAACCTTAAACGAAGAACTCGGAGCCGATGACATGGGCTCCGATGTCTTCGAGCCCTTCGAGGACTTAGAAGCCTGGTCTGACTTGTCAAGCGCCTCTTGGAAGGCAGGCTTCAAAAGACCTCTATCCATCAGCTTCCTGCGTCTATCTGTCATGACCCTTCCACTAAAAGAATGACAGATTGAACAGTCTTCTTGTAGATGGAGAGGGCCAAGACAGTAGACACAGGAGCTATGGTTGTCAGTGACAGACATCTTTTGCCCACACTGACACCTCTTGAATCCAGACTTGGCTTTTTCAGACATATCCTGTGAGGAAAAAACTGTACAAATATCAAAAAACACTTGTCAAAATGATTAGATGCAAGTCCACAAACACAGCAATAAAAATTGCAAGTATCAATCCTAATCCAAGTAGGTGGGGTAGGCCCTAAGGTAAACTAAACTATATATATATATATATATATATATATATATACATATTATATATAAGAGAGTAGCCAAAAGGATGACCAGACCCACACACACACACTAAATTTAAGATCCCAAAAAGATCAGATTTTACAAGAAAAAAAGGTAAGAATTTAGCTTATCTTCCCAAAGTTGGTCAGAGCTCTTCAATTTCGATGCGATCGGTTGCAGCGGCAAACTAGATGTGAGGTAGAGGCAGAGGGAATTGTGGGAGGTAGGTTGGTCTCGAGCTTCTCCTAGATGCAGAGCTTTGCTAAGCGGCCGACTCGGCTCCGACACCCATTTGTAAGAACAAATGGCGAGATTGAACACTCTCACATCAATATTTATGGGGACATGACAAAATGAAGCATGTAGGAGTATGGATTAAAATGATTCCGGTGTGGCAGCTAAGGATATGTAGGATGAGACTAAACAAAAGATACCCAAAAACTGAAAAAATTGAAGTTTTGTTATATGGATATGGATAGTAAGATGCAAGCATTTAAAATCTTTTTAGTTCTATTAGTCTTGTACACAGGTCAGACATATTTTTATCAACCAGAGGAGAAGTTGTAGATAAGTTTACCTTGGAGGGGAAGATGCTAAGAGTCAAGTGGGATAAACCGATTCTTCCAATAGAACAGGGCAGATTGGGTTACCCGAATTAAAAGGGTATTTCAGAGCTACACAGTTAAGGCTCGTATACATAGCACAAGCGGAAAACTATAATTCAAAGTGGAAAGGGGTGATGATGAAAGCTCAAGAAACAAGGAGAGAATGGGATTTTGGATACAAGCCTTCAAGGAGAATAACAGTAATCATACAAAGTATTATATATATAAAGTAGCTGAAAGTATCCGAAGAAGTAAGCCAACACGGGAATGGAGAAAGGAGATTCTGCTGATAAGGATGACTGCATTTAGGGATAGACATTAGGCAAGAGGAGTCTGGAGTTTACTGAAGAAAACCGGCAAATGAACCAAGGTATCGGGAGCAAATAACTAGGGAAGAAAAGATGATAGAATGGGAAGACGCTAAGAATTTTAGACTGCAGGTTAGAGATTGCCTTCCCTATCAAGGATTGCTATCAGAGTATAGTTAAAGAGAAAGAAATGGGGGGGGGTCCTAAATGAAAGACCAGCACTGGCAGACTTTTTAGTAGAATCTAGAACAGACACTGGCATTATAAAAGGAATAATTGGTAGAGCATAGAAAATATTGCATGATAAATATAAGAATCAATCAGAGGATGATAGAAAAGATTGGAAGAGAGACTGGATAAGCAGTTCACAAAGAAACAATGGGAGGATATATGTATGTCTCTCAAATGTGCAGCAAAATCTAGAAGAGTTAGGATTTTTGCTTGGAAATGTTTACATAGATATTTTTATACCCCAAGTAAACTCCATATACATAGATATTTTTATACCCAAGTAAACTCCATAGAATTTTTCCTCGAGACAGCAAATGTTGAAGGTGTGCCAGAGAAGAAAGAGGAAATTGGGAACATATTTTCTGGGAGTGCTGTCAGTTTGTGGGCTTTAAGGAGTCCCTGCAGGATGCACTGTTGGAGATGCTAGGTGAGCAGGTTGCTGCAACGAGGGCGATTGATTTTACTGAGCTGTGATACAGAATCGAATTGCCTAGACACTGTAAGGCCTTGCTGTGTCTAATTATGGTAGCTGCCAGAAAAGGAATTACTAGAAAATGGGAATAAAAATCTAAACCAGCTGTACTAGAAATACTGAATATAGTAACAGAGATAAAACAACTGGAATTGAGATCTTTTGAAGAGTAGGAACAAACTACATAGGAAAAAATGGGAATTGTGGAAAGAATACATATAGGGTAGGAATGAAGTTTAAATGAGCTATGTAATGTTTGACTGAAAATGATTTGGTAGATTATAAGTGATGTCTAATGTTTGCAACTGGGAGTGTGTCAGTATGTTTTTTGATGTCAAATGTTTTAACTAGGATTGTGTCGGTGTGGATTCTTTTCATTTATATAAATGTATAACTGCCTATGTTGTAAGTGATGGTTTGATAGAAGTTTCTTGTTTAAAAAAAGGGGGGGACAGGCATTGAAAAATGTATATAATGTTGCTTAGGTTATATGATATATAGCAATGTATGTGAAATATAATGTTTGTAAACTTCAACTTGTTAATACAGTTTGCTTTTATATAAATGTAAATTTGGCTGTGTCACAAGTGATAATTCAATAAAGGTGTTTAAAAAATTGATCAAAAGTAAAGGATTAAAAGACTTTAGAATAAGTAAACTGTGCAGCTCCATTCAGATGTTGAGAAGTTGCTGTTTGTCAAAGCAGCATTTTCTGCTTTCTTAGGAGATGCAAGATGGGCATTCTCCTCAACTTTCCCTTCATTGTTCAGAAACTGTTCCTGTGGGGGAAAAAACGGTCTTCTTTATTCCCTATTGAAACATATTTTCTTTGAACCAGCACTGATGTGACTATAAACTGAGTTGGCTGATTTTACATTTTTATATGTATATGTACAAGTAGTACATGTATGCATGCATGGGTTGTAGACAACTCACCAAAAGACTAGTTCACAGGAAAAGAACTCAGTCAGGCAATTTAATCTATGTGACGACCGTGCCCTGGCTCGGCAATCGAGGAGCCTCAATCCTCACCACTAACACCAGGAAGGTCATCTCCTAGAAGAGAAAAGGATAACTAATACACACAGTAAAGTACAATTTCCCTAAAGTGCACACAGAGATCACAGTCAGTCTGGGGCTGGTTGCTCCCTTGCTCACCAGGTCCCCAATAAGACTCCCCGCTGGCACAGCTATAGGGTCCAGGTCTCAGCCCAACTGGGCAAGCTAAAACCTCCAGTACCCTCTCTGTCCAACCAGTGCTTCGTGTCCCTGCCAAGTAGCTGACACAACACACACACACTTTAAGATAAGTATTTATACAACTTCACAGACACTCATGGGAAAGGCTGACACAGATTCTGCAGCTGTGCCTCTTTACCCAGACTATACGGTAGTAATTACTGCCACCACCCAGTTAATAAATAATATCAGCTACTAAAAGGCCCTTAAAGGGGTGTCCAGTTATTACTGTGCAATATTATTATCCGATGGTAGTATGACTAACAGTCAAGGCTTACTTTAGAGTGGCCTATTACAATAACTTTTATAAATATGCAATGTACTCTAGAGCTTACCTCTACACAAATCAGCCACATGTAGAAGGTTTTAAAAATATTTAATAAATAATTAAAACACAAGACAAAACTACTACACCACAGAGTTATCTAAGAGTTCAGAGATCACACAGAAACTTAAAATAATACAGTAGGACAGGTCTGATTTCAAAGAAAAATACCTAATTAGTTGTTACTAGCTTTAACTATTCATACAAGAAATCACAGTGCTAAAACCTAACATGTGAGCATAGGCAGACTGCTGATAAGTTAGATGTCCAAAGTCAAAATGCATTCTAGTCTCTTGTGAGAAATAGTATTTAAACATTACTAACAAACATGTCTCTAAGGCCCTCCCAAAATTACATCATTTTTGACACTTAGGTTTTCCCAGTATTCATATTGCATCATCTTAACACCTGGTCTGAGTTCTCAGGCCACAAACTGCATTATTTAGCAATCTAACACCTCCTCAGCAACTTACAACAATACATTTCACATGTATATGCTAGCAGAAACCAGAGCAATAAAGCACCTTCCACATCTAAATTCTAGTCATAAACTTTAGCCTTAAAACAATGGGCATGAAATCTTCATCCAGCCGCACTGGAACCAACTTGGAAAACATTAATAAGATCTTTTCATCTTAAAAAGACACATTTGAAATACTTGGCTTGGTTTTCCTTACAGCAGATGGCAATGTTGCAACAATCTTGAAGTTCACATTTTACAGTGTTTTCTTACATTTACAAACAGAAGCCTGTATTTTACATTTATGATCAGGAAAACATGCCTGTATTTTACATTTATTTATACAGTTGATAGAATTATGTATCAACTTATATTTGACTAGGCTGCTAGCCTTTGCCCATCTCTCCCCAATCATCACATCTCTTCCCCCCGTGGAACTCAAGCACGTTTTTCAAGTGCCCCTTGAGAAACATCGCTCGAGAGTGTCAAGAAACATCGCTCGAGAGTGTCAGGTCTGTCTTGGGTGTACCTCACCCCATTCCCTATCTTGAGAGCCCATCTGCATTGGCATTGCTACTCCCACTGCAGTGCTGCACTGACATATCATATGCTTGCAACCCGAGACTCCATCTTAGCAACTTGGCATTTTGCTGACTGGCTCTGTTTAACCATGTTAGAGGGTTGTGATCTGTCATCACAGTGAATTTTCTTCCATACAGATAAGGCTGAAGTTTTTGTAGTGCCCACACTATGGCTAGACATTCCTTTTCTACCACTGCATAGCATTCCTCCCTAGGTTGGAGCCTACGACTGAGATAAACCACTGGGTGCTCTTCTCCCTCTGAAGAAATCTGGCTAAGTACAGCCCCCACCCCATAGTTTGAAGCATCCACCTGCACAACAAATTCTTTGTTGTAGTCTGGACTGGCTAACACAGGGAGTCCTCCCAAAGCTTCCTTAAGCTTCTGAAATGCCTGCTCACATGCTGGGGTCCACACTACATTATCTGGCCTGTTCTTCCTTGTCAGGTCTGTGAGGGGAGCAGCTATGGTACTATAATTGGGAACGAACTTTCTGTAGTACCCTGCTTTCCCCAAGAATGTCCTCACCTGCTTTTTGGTAACAGGTGCAAGCCATGCCTGAATAGCTTCCATTTTGGCAGGTTCTGGCTTTATCTTACCACTCCCCACTCTATGTCCTAGGTAGGAGACTTCTGCCATACCCACCTGACATTTGCTTGGCTTAATGGTCAACCCTGCCCTCTGTAATCCCCAGCAACTCCCTGACATCCTGAAGGTGCTCTTGCCAGGAATGGCTGTAAATAGCAATATCATCCATGTAAGCAAGGGAAAACCCTCCTGCTCCTGCTAAGATATGATCTACCAGCCTCTGGAAAGTCGCTGGGGCATTCTTCATCTCAAAGGGCATCTTTGTGAACTCATACAAACCAAAAGGAGTCACAAAGGCTGACTTCTCTCTAGCACTGGGAGTCAAGGGCACCTGCCAGTAAACCCTTTGTAAGATCAATGGTTGTAAGATACTTAGCCCCACCCAGCTGCTCTAGGCCTCATCTGTCCTAGGCTTGGGGTAAGCATCCGACTCTGTGAGACTATTTAAATTCCTGTAATCCACACAGAACATGTTGCTGCCATCCATCTTTGGCACCAACACCACTGGTGAGGCCCAGGGACTGTTGGACTCTTGAATCACCCCTAGTTCCAACATCTCCTGTACCTCCTCCCTCAGAGTCTGTTTGACTCTCTCAGGCACCCTGTAAAGGGTCTGCCTGATAGGCCTTTGGGGTCCTGTATCCACCTGGTGCTGCACCAGGTGGGTGCTCCCTGGTTTCCCGGTGAGCATGCCCCCAAACTCCTGCAACACTGCTCGGATTTCTCAAACCTGGGTAGGAGATAGCTGCTGGGACATTGCTACCCCTTCCACTGAGGAGATCAGTCACAAGATCTCTCTCAGACTCCTCCTGGAATCCACTGCAAATGCTCAGCACAAGAGCCTCCCTATCATGGTAAGGTTTCATCTTGTTAACATGGTACAATTTTTGCCCCTGCCGTCTGCCTAGCAATTCCACCATGTAGTTAACATTGCTTACCTTTCTTACCACCTTGTAGGGTCCCTCCCAAGCTGCTTGCAGCTTGTTGTGTCTGGCAGGAATGAGAACCATCACCTGCTGCCCTACAGCATACTCTCTAGCTCGAGCATTCCTGTCATACCACACCTTTTTCTGTTGTTGGGCTTCTGCCAGGTTCTCCTGGGCCAGGCCCATGAGTTCCCTGAGCCTTGTTCTGAGGTTCAGGACATATGCCACAACAGACTCCTTGTGAGACCCACACTCACCTTCCCACTCATCTTGAATTAAATCTAGAGATCCCCTCCCCCTATGCCCATACAGCAACTCAAAGGGTGAAAAACCTGTGGATTCCTGGGGAACCTCTCTGTAAGCAAACAACAGATGGGGCAAATATTTGTCCCACTCCCTCTTAAACTGATATGCAAATGCCCGTAGTATGGACTTGATTGTAAAGTTTAACCTCTCAACAAGGCCATTTGTTTGGGGATGGTAGGGGTTGGTCTTCATTTGCTTCACCCCACAGGACTTCCACAGACAAGCCAGCAGGTCTGACATAAAATTGGCACCTCTGTCAGACAGTATTTCCTTTGGGAAACCCATCCTGCTGAAAATCTCTAGCAAAGCATTTGCCACCTTCTCGGCCTCAATGGAGGACAAAGCCACTGCCTCAGGGTATCGTGTAGCATAATCTACAATTACTAGGATAAACTTTTTCCCTGTGGAACTTGGGGTACTCTGAGGACCCACAGTATCTATAGCTACCCTCTGAAATGGCTCCACAATCACAGGCAAAGGCATCAAAGGAGCTCCCACCTTGTCTACCTTTTGGCACTGCTCACAGATCCTGCAGTACCCTGTTACATCTCTTGAAATTCCAGGCCAATAGAAGTTTTGCATAATACGCCTCTTTCTACATTTTATGCCCATATGACCTGCAAAGGGAATATCATGGGCTATGGCTAGAAGTGCCAGATGGTAAGCTCTAGGCACTACCAACTGCTGTACTCTCTCACCTTCTAGCCCTCCATCAGGGGGTCCACTCTCTGTACAATAACCATTTGTTCCAATATACAGATTCCCCCTTCCCTTGAGAATCATGTGCCTCCCTAGCTACCTGCCTCAGGCCTTGCAGTGTAGGGTCTGAGAGCTGAGCCTGTCTCAAGTCTCTCCTTGTAACCCTTCCCAGCTCCCCTTCTACAGGAAGTTTGGCATCCTCTGACAGCGGTGCCTCACTGTCAGCCTGGGTACTACTACTCACCTCTTCCTTTGCAGTTACCCTTTCCAAGGGAACATCAGTACCCACAAACAGCTGTGACTCACATTCAGTCTCACTGCTACACCGTAGCTCACTCCCTGAAGTAACCACCTCAGCAGTCCTGGCTGCAAGTATGCAGTCTGTCTGGGTCTCCCCCAGGCTACCAGACCCACATGCTTGTCTCCTAGCCTCGCTACATTTAACTGCATAAGTACATAGTACTGCCTCATCCAAATCCTTCCCTCTCAGGACATCTGCAGGATGGTAGTTCCATACCCCTGTTGTTTCAAGACAACCCACTGTTGGCATTTTGTCTTTACCACTTATTGTCTCCCTCACCTTTGGTTCCCCACCTTGCCTCCGTGGACACCTGTATGCCTCGTGGCCCCACTGGTTGCATTCAAAACATTTAACCCTAGTTCCTGGACGTGTACCTGGACTAGTGGCTTCCCCTGCTACTAGCAGATTTTGTTGAGGCAGTCTGTGCTGCCCACCATGGGTTCCTTTAGTCCCATGAGCAGTACTGGGGGTCCCTTTCCTGTGCATGGCTGCCCTGCTTGCTAGGTATAGGTCTCCATTCTTACCCAACTCCTCTGAAGTAGCACACTGTCTATCAGCTAACCAGATCCTCATGTCCTCAGGCAAAGTGCTAAGGGCTTGTTCCCTTATCAAAAGGTCTGACAGCCCTTCAAAAGTGGTGACCTGACATCCACTCACCCAGCTATGAAAATAAGTGCTCAGTTCAGCAACATATTCACATACATTTTCATCTGCCTTGTGTCTATGCTCACAAAACTTTTTCCTGTACATTTCAGGTGTTAGCTTAAAACATTCTAACAAATGTCTTTTTACAGCAGTATAATCAAAACAGTCAGTGTCATGCATTTTTGCTAAATAAGTTACAGCTTTACCATGGAGTAAGGGGGTCAGGAACCGTACCCAGAGCCCTTGCTCAACTTCATACTGTTTACATACCCGCTCAAACATATGAATGAAGCTATCAAAATTATCCCCCTCTTTAAACTGTGGAAGAAATGTACTGACCTTTTGTGCTTCTGGCTTCCAGTTACTCCCTTCCCCATTATCTCCATGACTCTGGCGAAGAGTCAGCATTTCCCTCTCATGCCTCCTCTGCCATTCATTTTCCTCAACTTGTAGACTCCTCATTATCTCGGCTGCTTCTAGTTCCATATGTCTAGCCTCCAACTCAAGTCTCTTTAGCTCCAGCTTGATTTTTAAGCCCACTGCAGAAAGGTTGAGCTGTCCATTCTTTGAGGATATTGCATCTCCACTGTCAGTCTGATTGTCTTCCAGGCTGCTGCTTTCTGATGCAGCTGTAACCAAGGCTGCAATCAGATCTACTTTAGTCAGGTTTCCATGCACCAGTCCCGTAGCCTAGCACATCTCCACCAACTGGCGTCTTGTCAGCTTTCCATATTCTTCTGCCGACATGCTACCTGCTCACCCTGACTAACACTAAGCTAACAAAAAAAATAAAACAATTGTAATCTGAACTCTTGAGTATACACTGCATGGCTGTTTTAGAGTACAAAATACATTTAGAGATCACTGTACATAAGCTACAGGAATCCGCTCTGCCCACACTACTACAAGCCAATTAGTATGTGAAGTAGATCCCACCACTGCCAAACACGTGTGACGACCTTGCCCTGGCCCAGCAATCAAGTAGCCTCAATCCTCACCACTAACACCAGGGAGGTTGTCTCATAGAAGAGAAAAGGATAACTAATAGACACAGTAAAGTACAATTTCCCTTAAGTGCACACAGAAATCACAGTCAGTCTGGGGCTGGTTGCTCCCTTGCTCACCAGGTCCCCAATAAGACTCCCCACTGGTACAGCTATAGGGTCCAGTTCTCAGCCTAACTGGGCAAGCTAAAACCTCCAGTGCCCTCCCTGTCCAACCAGTGCTTTGTGTCCCTGCCAAGTAGCTGACACAACACACACACATTTTGAGATAAGTATTTATACATCTTCACAGAAACTCCTGGAAAAGGCTGACACAGATTTTCCAGCTGTGCCCCTTTACCCAGACTATACGATAGTAATTACTGCCACCACCCAGTTAATATCATCAGCTACTAAAAGGTCCTTAAAAGTGTGTCCAATTATTACTGTGCAATATTATTATCCAATGGTAGTATGACTAACAGTCGAGGCTTACTTTAGAGTGGCCTATTACAATAACCTCTATAAATATGCAGTGTACTCTAGAGCTCATCTCTACACAAATCAGCCACAGATAGAAGGTTTTAAAAATATTTAATAATAAATAATTAAAACACAAGACAAAACTACTATGTCACAGAGTTATCTAAGAGTTCAGAGATCACACAGAAACTTAAAATAATACAATAGGACAGGTCTGATTTCAATGTAAAATACCTAATTAATCTTTACTAGCTTTAACTATTCCTACAAGAAATCACAGTGCTCTCCAAAGACAAAATGCTTTCTAGTCTCTTGTGAAAAATAGTATTTAAACATTACTAACAAACACGTCTCTAAGGCCCTCCCAAACGTACATCATTTTTGACACTTAGGTTTTCCCAGTATTCATATTGCATCATCTTAACACCTGGTCTGAGTTCTCAGAAACTTACAACAATACAAGACATTTCACATGTGTATGCTAGCAGAAACCAAAGCAATAAAGCACCTTCCACATCTAAATGCTAGTCATAAGCTTTAGCCTTAAAACAATGAGCATGAAATCTTCGTCCAGCCGCACTGGAACCAACTTGTAAAACATTAATAATATATTTTCAACTTAAAAAGACACATTTGAAACACTTGGCTTGGTTTTCCTTACAGCAGATGTCAATGTTGCAACAATCTTGAAGTTCACATTCTGCAGTGCTTTCATACGTTTACAAACACAAGCCTGTATTTTACATTTATTATCAAGAAAACATGCCTGTATTTTACATTTATTTATACAGCTGATAGAATTATGTATCAAATTCTGTTTGACTAGGCTGGCAGCCTTTGCCCATCTCTACCCAGTTGTCACAATCTAATTAAAAATAAATTAAATATGAAACAATCAAAAATATCCAAGGTAAAAGTCGATAGTAACTTTTACAGGGGACAAGCCCTCCTGCAACCTCCAACCCCCCTTGTTTAAATATACTAAGTCTACCGTCACATAACTGTGTAGAAAAGTGGAAATACCATACACAGGGAATCGCTGACAATGCACATGTACAAACCCAATCAGCAGTGATTATGTACAGGTCACCTCAAACACCAGCTAAAGATTCTTTGTACACATCTCAATATTTCTCCTGTATTACAAAACTACATATAGCTACACCACATTCAGTAAAATGGACTTTCAGCCATTTGTACTGACTAGTCCTCATTTCATTAGATAATATTGTATGTAGCCATGTGGGGGGTGTATTAAACCACTGGGAAAACTGGTACTTCCTGAGCAATGAATTGCTAGCAGAGACTCCTTAAAATCTGAGAAAAAGAACCACAAACAGTTGATAAGCTCATTTGAGATTTCGGCATAATCAAGCACTTGTAACTTGTTTAGAAGTTGATGCTTTATTGAAAATAAGATATTAAGTCAGTGAGCTTTTTCATCAGACCTGACTCCAGTGATTTCTTACTCAGTTCCAGGACAGCAGCAATCCAAGATTAATGTGGATCTTCTTTTCCAGTATCAGGGTAGTATCTACTAGCGTGACACTGTAGTGTCAGTGGTGCAACAGATAGCACACTCGCCTTTGGTGCAAAAGGCTGTGGGTTCTATTTTACACCAGGCAGATGAATTGCTGATACTGCACTGCAACATAAGCATACACTGCACTACAGAGTGCATTGTCCTTTGAATGAGATGTTAAACCAAGGCCCATCTACCTGAGTTGGTAGTAGCTCAGGTGGATGTTAAAGATCCCACAGTACCCATCAAAAAGGTTAGAGTAAATTACCCAGTGCCATGACCAAATTTCCCCTGTAGTACAAATACCACCTTGAGTTCCCCCCTCCCCAAAAAGAGGCTACTCATGTAGTGGCACTAACCCAGTCAACAAAGGATTACTAAATAAAATAAATCTGTTTTGTGTGTTGACTGCTTTTCATTTTGAAACCTTTTTAAACTGAAAAATACTGTAGCAATAACCAGTGATCAGGTGTAGTATAATGAAGATTTACCCATGGTCAGTGTGATTTAATCACATGGGCGAAGCCCAAGTGATTAAACAAAGGCAGCTGTGGATAAATCTACAATATATCACACCCAAGAGTTGGTTATTGTTGTTATACAATGACATTATTTAAGAAGTTACTTACTTTTCTTAAATAATGCCTGTATATAACTGCGAAATGGTGTGGTGGTCTGTTTTTTTTTACCCCTGCCTTTTTCTTTACGTTCCTATGCTTAAGCAGTATACCAGTGGTTTGGAAAGCATGAGGACTGCATTGTGTGTGAAAAAGTCAGGGCAGAAATACAAGGAAAATCATGTACATTTCTTTAATTTTGCATAATGTACCTGATTTTCCTTGTATTTCCTCTGCCCTACATATGTACAGCATATGTTGTGTCTTTCGGCTTTTCCCGGTTAGGGGTCGCCACAGTGGAACTTCGGTCCGCTAATGATTGGCAGTAGATTTTTACGTGTCGAGTTGCCAGCTCTGATGCACAACCTTCAACGAAGGTACACCCATTCACGCATGTCTCTACATAGAAGATGCTCTAGCTGAGAATCGAACGGGACGTCTTACTGTGAGGCAACAACGCTACCGCAGCACCACCACCGCAGTATACATGTGCATATGTACAGCATTTATTAACAGAAAAAAGGCTGGGCAATCAGACTTTTTTCTATTGCTATATGCTTCATTTACAACGGGCACGCTGATTGGGCTGACCAATCAGCGTGCACATTTTTGAATGTTAATGACCTGTCACTGTACAATACAAGATGTTCTGAAGGTCTGTTTTTACAAGGCATGGTATTATGTTGCCATGTCAGACAATGGTACTCAGTATGCGTATATAGTATTCAACATTTACAGAATGTGAGCTATTCAGTATGTTACATTTAGTCTAGGTTTGCTTATTCTTATGGTCAAGTTGAAAGGACTGTCCACATAGTTAAAGATTTGAAGAAAGACACAGATCAGCAATAGTGGCTGTCACATAACTTTATTTGGCATACTGAAATATTCTATTTCAGGTTATTGGTCTGTTGGTAGCACAGGTCGTTATTGGTCACTGGCTTAAGTCTAAAATGTCTCTGTCCACTTCCTTCTTAATGCCTGATAACAAGACTCACGTCCAAGAGAAACTAAAGCATTCAAGACAGAAGGGTAGTCAGGATATATAAACCAGAACACACTCTCATTTGAAGGGAATTAGACTTTGTCTTAGTAGCTAGCAGTCATCTTTTCAAAGCATAAACAGCTGAGTTCATCTGTGATGAAGACTCCAGATGGTAAAATGCTCAAAAGGAATAGAAGACACTTGCTCTAGTGCCATGAGAAAGATATCAATGTCTTTTGAGAAGATGCTGAACAAGAATTTGAACATGATATGGAACTATTAAATAAGAATAAGATTGTCACCTGATGAAAATATTCCAGGTCTATCTTGAGATGCAGGTACCACTTATGTGAATTATGACTGTTCTGAAAATTATGGCAGCTCATTCTACTGTCATTTCTCGATTGCTATAAACTCTTCAGAACAACTCATAAACTATAAACTGTTATGATTCACTTGCTGTGAAATAAAATTAGTATGTAAATGTTTTTTAAAATCTGCAGTGATCAGTCTCTGAAAAAAAGAAGATGCAGTCAGTACGTGATGGTATCTCAATAAGTTCTTTGTGACTTTTCAGATACTAGGATATAGAAAGGTCATGTGGTACTAGTTCTTAAACTGTATCATAGTTGCAGAGGTAAACTGTTTGAGATAACTTAGCATTATATTGTACCTGTCTCCTTATTTATTTACTATCATAACCCAAGTGTAGAGAAGTGACAGATATAATTCTACATAACTTGCACTTTCAGGAGGAGAAACTGATATGTTTACTGTTTTGGATAGATATGACAAAATTATTTACTTTTGTTGTTATATGCATTTACACATGTATGTATGCATACATAAATACATACATACACATATGTAATATTAGAATGTTTGGACTGTCATCTATTCCCTGGGTATTAGCTTGGTTCACATAATCTGCCATTTAGGGTATTGAACACACTGCACTTTCTCAGGTATTCAGCATACCGTACTCTGACATAATCTTTCTGATGGCTAGAATGGCTTTGTTACACCATAGTCTTGCTTTAACCAGAACTTTATGCAAGAGTTGCTTTCTCCCAGACAAAAGGAAAGAGAAGGTGACTGTAAATACCTCAGTTTTACATTAGTGACGGTCTTTCACAGAAACTGGTAAAGTTTAGCTGGTTTCACTTTCTTCAGACTTTGATGTAGTGTACTCAGCTTCTTGTTCAAAGCACTTTACCTCTTATTAAGGAAAATAAGCATTTTAAAACTGTTCTCATTGACTTCAACTTTTCCTTTGCTTCATTTCTCATGTCATTTAAATTATGTGGGCTCCTTCCCAGGTTCAGCATACTGTTGCTTACCATAAGGATTCACACTGTTGCATTTAGTTCCACTGGTGAACTCATTGCATACTCAAGCACATATTTTAAAGGTTCTAGGTTAGATTTTGCCAGTAAGCTCCTTGTAATATGACTTCACTCAATTAACTCATCCTGAGTTATGGTGAGAATAAGAATTTCAGTGCATCTGTCCTTGCTACCATGGCACATACCTCACAAAGTCAAAGTTTAGGTACTTACCATGTTGACAAGTCTACAAAGCCCAAGGACTACTAGATAGTGACGAATTCGTCTTCCCTTTCTGTCTGAGTTATTGCAGAATAATGTGGCCAGTGATGAGTCGTGATGAGTGGCTGTGTTGTCAAGAAGGTCAAGAACAGACTATATTGTTAATAGATGGTATTCATGTGGAAGTTTGGGAAGTTAGGAGGGAAAAACTGATAAAGATCTGCAAGGTTTTGTTTAACAGTATTTTAAGAGGAGAAGCATCAGCATCCTGGAAGAAAGCGGTGGTGGCTGTAATACCTAAAGAGGGTAAAAGCCTATCAGATTCAGTTTCATATAGGCCCATTTCAATCCTAAACCATAATTATAAAGTGTCTATAATGACTAAAAGAATGGCAAAGGTGATGCCATAATTGATAAACATGGATCAGTGTGGTTTTGTAGAGGGGAGGCAAACATTTGACAATATTAACAGAACATTGATGATCCAGAGAGAAGCTTAATGTAAGAAAATACCACTGTTGTTGGTGGGTTTTGATGCAGCAAAATCATTTGACAGAGTAATCTGGGAGTTTATGAGCAGGGCAATGAAAGCATTTACATTCCCAGATAAAATGATAAAGTTGATTAGGATAATATATGAGGGATCGGTGGCAAAAATTAAAGTGGGTGGGTTCCTCTTTGACCAGAGTAACCAGGCAGGGGTGTCCTGTTTCCCCTATATTTGCAGTATATTTAGAACCTTTGGCAAAGAGAATAAGAGACTCTGAAATGCAAGAATATAATTAATATGGTAGACAAGAAAAGCTGGCTGTATTCACAGATGATATTGTTTTATACCCGACAAAACCAGAAAAGGACATTTCAGTGTTGTGGAACATTTTGAGGCAGTTTCAGTTTTTTCAGGCCACAAAATTAATGAAGCTAAAACAAAGACAATAGCTGCAAATTATGTACTCTTGCACAATTTTGTTCAGCAATATCCATATATATATGGGAACATGATTAAATTAAGTACTTAGAAGTATGGGTTAAAAAGGATTCTGGTGTGGCAGCTAAGGATATGTGGGAAGAGACTAAACAAAAGATAATACAAAAACTAAACTGAGAAATTGGAAACTCTGTTATATGGATATGGATAGCAAGATACAGACAGCAGTTAAAATGTTTTTAGTCCCTTTAGTTTTATACACAGGTCAGGCATATTTTTATCAAACAGAGGAGAAGTTGTGGATAGCAATTAATAAAGAGCTGAAGGACTTTATCTGGGAGGGGAAGACGACAAGATTCAAGTGGAATAAACTGATTCTTCCAGTTGAACAAGGTGGTTTGGGATTACCAGATTTGAAGGGGTATTTCAGAACTGCACAGTTAAGGCTCCTACTCATAACATAAGCAGAAACCTATAATTCAGAGTAGAAAGGGATGATGATGAAACAAGGGGAAAGCTCAAGAAATAAGGCGAGACTTGGATTTTGTATGCAGATCCTCAGTGAGAATAACAATAACCATGTAGAATATATTCATAAAGTAGCTGAAAGTATTCTAAGAACTAAGCCAACACAAGATTGGAGAAAGGAGATTCTACTAATAGGGATGACTGTGATTAGGGATACAGACAGTAGGCAAGAGGGGGCTGGAATTTATTGGAGAAAGCTGGTAAAAGAACCAAGGTATTGGGAGCAAATAATTAAAGAGGGAAAGGTAATAGAAGAAAAGACCAAGAACTTATTTGGACTGCAGGATAGAGATTTTCTTTCCTATCAAGGCTTGATATCAGAGTATAGACAAAGAGAAATAAATAGGGGGATCCTAAGTGAAATACCAGCACTGGTAGAATTTTTAGTAGACTTTAGAACAGAAGCTGCCGTTAAAAAAGCAATGATTAGTAGATCATACAAAATGCTGTATGATAACTATAAGAATCAATAAGAGGAGATTAGAAACGTTTGGGAAGAGAGATTGGATAATCCATTCACAGTAAAATAATGGGGGATATATGCATGTCTCCCAAATATGCAACAAAGTCTAGAAGAGGTACTTGCGGATTATTGCGGCAATAGCAGTTGCTTGCCGATCAGGAAATATGGTTGTGAAAGTGGTTGAAATGGAAAATGGTGTCTTTTCTTTAACAGAACAGATTGTTTTCCAGAGTGCTAGCAAAACAAAGTACAAAACATACTGTTGTTGTTTCTTCATGCTCTTTACTGGCAGCATGTCGTTTCTTACAAGGCTGCCCAGTGAACGTTCCGTTCTTGTGTCAGCCAGTGCTGTCATATAATGGTCATACATAGATTTGGGAATCACAGCTGTGGCACTTCTGTGCTGGGACTCCTACAAGACAGTATATTGCAATTGCTGAAAATTCCCAAACCACATACTACAACAAAAGCATGTCGTTTCTTACAAGGCTGCCCAGTGAACATTCCATTCTTTGGTCAGCCAGTGCTGTCAAGTAACGGTCATACATAGATTTGGGAATCACAGCTGTGGCACTTCTGTGCTGGGACTCTTACAAGACAGTATATTGCAATTGCTGAAAATTCCCAAACCACATACTACAACAAAAGCAGGCCATGAGCAATGAACATTGTTACCGCACTAAGGAAATCAAGAATGACTTCAGTACTAATTTTGGGCCAACATGCCACCTTCGCAAAACCAAACTAAATCAGTACTGCCAACTTCTTCCTTGGAAAAGGAACACTCAACCTTCTGTCAATATAACCCACCCTCACTTTTCAAAAGCATAACTTATGGCAATTTCACACTGCTATGTTTGTTTTCAAGTATGTCTACACATTTGTAAAAAAGTATTACTTTAACAAAAAATTATTTCCCGTGTCTGCGTTTTCTTTCTGTGAAGGATTCCTTCCTCATGCTCCAAACAGTGCATTCATCAGCAAGGCAGCATCCATGACAATTAGTGTGCGCCTGTAATACACGCAAAACACAAAGAGGATTTCTGACATTTTGTCACCTGCTGCAGCTAATCCATAGTTTTTCAAACACAAAATGGACTTTGATTCACACCTTACAGTGTTTCATGCATTCGTTCCTATTCAAGTATGGGAATTTTACAACCGTGAAAATCTGGGTGCGATAATACACAAGTACCCTAGAAGATTTAGGATCTTTGCTTGGAAGTATTTACGTAAGTATTTTTATAACCCAAGTAGACTCCAAAGAATTTTTCCTCAGGTAGACAGCAAGTGTTAGAGGTATGACACCCATGCAGGTGGGAACTGAAAGTTTGACTGCTGAGTCCTACACTAAGGCACTTTACAAGCACATTAACTCATGCATGAATCGTGCCATCCCAAATAGAACCAAGATGCTCTTCTCCAAAAAAAGGAAGCCAATCAGGTGGTCCCCTGCCATAAACAAACTTTACAACAAAAGGAAGAAACTGTTGCAGAAAAGAGGAAAATCCCAGGATGCAAAAACCTCCCTTACCAGCCTCAGTAAGAAGCTGAGATCCTTCATAAAATCCTCCAAAGCTAGTTACGAAAATAAAATTGCAAAAATTCCAAAGACAACCACAAGGCATTCTATAACTATGTCAAGAATCTAAATGGCAAAACTCAGATCTGCTCTGAGCTACAACAGAATGGCATTAAATATACTGATCCCAAGGATATTGCCAATATCCTGGCAGATTGATTCAGTGCCGACTTCACCCCCCTCTCACCCCCTAAATGGCCCATCTCAATACTGGAAAATTGCCATATACCAGTAATAACGGGCACACAGGTACAAAATGCACTCTCCAAAGCTAAGAATACAGCATCCATGAGACCAGATGACATCCCGGGCTATGTACTACATGAACTACAAAATAAACTGGCACCTCAACTAAGTGTGATGTTTAATCGTACTCTCACCTCAGGCTTTGTGCCCACTGAGTAGTGCACAGCTACACTTATCCCACTCCACAAGGGGGGATCCACCTTGGATCCCGGGAACTACTGCCCCATTAGTCTGACGAGCCTGATCTGCAAGACCATGGAATGTATTATCATGGAACTTATAAACAAAGATATTGGCAACCTTCAAACACTGGACCCCACCCAGTTTGGGTTTGTGAAGGGACGATCTTGTCTCCTGAACCTGATTGACGTCTTCAAATCAGCCTCCAGAGCCATGGACGAGGGTAAGGTAGTCCACACAGCCTATCTGGACATTGCCAAGGCCTTTGACACCATCCCCCATTCTGAAATCATAGATAAACTTACTAAGCTGGGCATTGATCTGTACATCACTCGATGGGTTGCCAACTGGCTTACTGACAGAACCCACACTGTAAAAGTAACTGACTCCAAATCTAGCTCCAGGCAAGTGGAGTACCTCAGGGTTCAGTCTTGGGACTTCTCTTATTTGGCATCTACTTCTCTGAAGTACAGGCCAACACTAAGGGACTCTGGCTAACAAAGTTCGCAGATGACTGCAAACTGGGAGCCATTATTAAATCCCCAAATGATGTGGATACTCTACAAAAAGGCCTTACAGAAACAGATGCTTGGTGCCAGAGCCATGGGCTCAAGCTCAATGCCAAGAAATGTGTAGTTATCCCCTTTGGGAAAAAACATGTACCCGTGAATTACCACATAGGTGGCAGTACACTAAATACCGAAAGTGTGATAAGGGGCTTAGGGACACAGGTGAACAGTGGTCTCACCTTCAATAACCACATCGCCATAACAGTCAGGAAATCCTTCTATATGGCACACCTGATCACTAAGGGCTTTTCATCCAGAAAAAAGGAGGTCATTGTCCCACTGTACTCATCCCTCATTAGACCCATTATAGAATACAATGCCCCATTTGATATGTACCTCTCAAGACATCTGCAACAACTGGAAAGGCCGCAGAAATCCCTCACTAAAAGAATCACAGGCCTAAAGCAGATGCCCTATGCTGACCGCCTTAAAAAACTCCAGCTGCACTCTGTCGCATATTGTCTACTCCGAGGCGATCTCTGCTTAACATACAAGGCCATGTCAAACCCAGAGCTGTTGTACATGCTACACTTAAAGAAATCCCAATCCCTCAGAGCCACACGCTCCAGGGATCTAAACCTTGTCATCACAATAAACAAAACATGCTGGAGGGATAGGTTCCTGACCCAGAGACTCTGGAATAGATTGCCCATACATGTCAAGCAGAGTGCCTCTTTGGCCCTCTTCAAAAGGAACCTTGATGATTGGATGGGAGAAAGGAAATTCACCCCTGGGATCATGTCAGTCACCCTGCTAGACAGGGGTCCAGGGAAGTAAATAGTGTGGGAAAAAATAGCCAGGGAATTGTTATGGCTAGGCTTGTATAGGCCCTAGGGCTGATAGCCTAGTACCAACCTATGATAGGGAAGAGAGGTAACTAGGAACATATTTTCTGGGAGTGTAATGAGTTGGCAGACTTTAAAGATTCCCTGCAGACTGTTCTGTCAGAGATACTGGGTGAGCAAATTGAAGTAACTAAGGAAATTATTTTTTTGAGGTATGATACAGAATCGGAATTGCCTAGACATAGGGCCTTGCAGAATCTACTTATCGTGGCTGCCAAAAAAGCAGTTACTAGAAAATGAAATCAAAGTCTAAACCATCTTTTGTAGAGGTGGTAAATGTATTAACAGAGAGAGAACAACTGGAATTAGGATCTTTAGAAAATGGTAGGAACAAATTAATATGGGAATTGTGGGAACAAGTACATGCAGAGGAGGAACAAGGCTTAAAAGAAGGTCGGATTTGAGTGGGCTATTTACTTTTTGACTGACAGTGACTGGATAGATTATAAGTGATGTATAATGTTTGCAACTACAATTATGTCAATATGGTTTGTGACGTATAATGTTTGCAACTAAAATTATGTCATTACGATTTATTTTCAGTTATATAAATGTATGATTGCCTATGTCATGTGATAATTTAATAAAGATGTTTCTTGTTTAAAAAAAGACCCACTATAATGTCCACAGATTCCAGTTCTATTGGTAACCTAGCTGTTGCAGAAGAATGTAATTAATGAAGATTTGGAAGGTCCAACCATGAAGGAAATGGCATGAAAGCCACATTTCATAACTACATATTTTCTTTTAGTTGCTGGGTATAGCTTCTCTGTGTTGGATAACTCTTCAAAAAGGTACTTCATCAGTTTTTCCTTGTCAAGGCCATTTGTAAAAGCCTTGTCCTTAGCACAGCATCTAGGGCATCTGCCTGCACAGTAAACACTAGTTTGAAATTAGCTTTTGACTAGGATCTGGATGTCCGCTTAAGATTGCCTTCAGCAAAAAAAATGCCCTATTTGTCTCCTCAGTCCATTTTGCTGGCCTAAGGCACTGGACCTTGATCAGGTCTTCGCAAGAGATGGCCAGAATAGTTGAGCTTTACTTAGCTGAGTTAAGTGATAATCAAGCTGTGGATTCTCTCAAGTCCTCTTGCCAGGACCTTAGTTATGTTGACTGCATAGACCATGAATATAGTTTCTGCTGTCCATCCTACTTGCTTTGAGATGGTCTTGGTCCCGTTGTAACATCTGGATGTTTGTCAGAATGATTTATATACAAGTACGTATACTGGGAATGATATTCTACCCTCCATGAAGTGGTTAATTGTGTATACTTCAGTAGACCGAAATACCACTTACCCAAAATTCAGTTAACCAAGACGAAAAGGACGACAGCACAAAAACACCGACGTCCCGGAACTCTGACTCACCACTCCAGATAAGTAAACACTTAGCCATCCTGTCGAACTTTGCCCCTTACTGAAGAATCAAACCAGCAAATGGAACAAGCAGGCACGATGTGGAAATACACCACTTTAATAGTTCAAAAACCACAGGTTAAACAGTATTCACAAGTTAAGCGCTTTCTTCCCCAACTGCAAGGGAATTCATCAGAACTTTGCCCCTTACCCTGCAGTAGTGCAGTCTTGGAGTTGGTATATTTAGTTAGGTGGAGTGTGGAGGGCATAGCCCCCCACATTGCTGGGCTTGCTTTTGTTTGTTTTTAAGGATGGTCAAGCATTTACTTAGCTGGAGGGGTAAGTCGGTGTTCTGGGACGTAGATGCTCTCATGCTGCCAGCCTTTTCGTCTCTATTATCTGGGTTTCAGGTAAGTGGCATTTCAGTCTACTGAAGTAGACCCAGTTAATCAGACTGAATGTCTAGGAGGAATATGTGCCACATTTTATGCAAACTCCTTTTACTTAGGCAGTAGCATTTCAATCTTTACACCTTATACACTATATCCCTTCAAAAAATAAACACACACACACTGTACATCCCACTGCAAACAAAAATAAAAGGGATAAGAGAAATATTATCTTGTGATAGTAAAGTTCCAGGGATGAATGCTAATCTACACAGGGGATTGGAATGTCACTAAAAGTACAGAGAAGGCAGCGAAGGGACCAAGAACCGGGAGGCTCACACAAGAAGGGACATTTCTGAAGAACTTCCTAAACCAGATAGGGTAGATAGACTCATGAAAAATCACAGGAATAAAGCAAACAGGGGAAGCGTATACATACTATTCAAGTAGACACAGTTCTTTGTCAACAATAGATTGAGTCCATACCACTAGGGAACACCAGGAACTAATAAAGCAAGCCAGCACAGAAAAACTAACAATAGCTGATCATGCCATTGTTGTGTACAAATAAAAAAAAGTGGATTTGGAACAGCAGTGGAGGATTCCAAAGCACATGCTGGAAAATAAAGAGGAAAGAAGTTGGATGTTTGGACTCCTGAAGACAATATTTGAGGAAGGAGAAATAAATGGACATATTTGGGATGAGAGGAAAAGGCAGTTAAGATAACAAATACGAGGGTAATAAGAGAACGAAAAATAAAAAAGTAACAAGCAGGAGAGCAGTGATGAGAGAATTATACGGCATAGAAGAAAAAAGGAACGAAGATAGAAGGAAGAGGGAGAGGGAGAGAAATACAAAAATACAGGCCTGGGAGAATGAAAGAACTTGCAATAAATGGGTAGCAGTAGAAAATCTATAAACTGTACCTCATAATAGCCTTAAAGTAACAAAAGCACTAGAAGTAAGACTGAGAAAACAGAAAGTAGAGAGAGGAATTTATAAGATGAAAACAATGAAGAAAGAACAAGAAAGACACTGACTGGAATATTAGAAAGTTTTAGAGAAAATTGTCAGGAGTTATATCAAGAACCAGAACAGGGGGAGGAGAAGGAGACAGGAATGGGAAGAGAAGAATGGTCACATCCAGTAACAACAGAAATATTGGTGGAGGAAGAAAACGCAGTGAAGAAACAGTAGGGAAACGTAGAAGTAATGTAGTCATGGGGAAAATTGCAAAACAAAAATCACCAGGAAGTGACCGATTACTAACTGAGTTATGGGAAGTATGGAAAGAAGAGATAAATAGATGAGTGAGGTTGTTTAGCAATATACTTGAGGGAGGGGCCTCACTGTAATCTTAGAAGGAGCATGTGATATCAGTGATACAGGAGGAGGGAGACCAATCTCCATCCTAAATCATGACAATAAATGATTTATGCAAATACAGGCAAATAGACTGGGGAAAACTATACCAAACATAATACTTTGGGACCAGATAGGTTTTTTGGGAGGACAAAGAACAGTAGGCAGTCTAATTAGAACACTCTTATTAATTCAAGAAGCACATGAAACAGGAAAGGATATAGCACTGATATCAATAGATGCAGAAAAAGTTTGATCCGGTGGGATGGGAGCACCTGTTTGAAGCACCAGAGTGCTGGGGCCTTCCAAGGGAATGACTGCAACTGGTAAGGTCACTGCACACAAGGTCCATCTGTAAAAGTAAAAATAAGAGCAGGAATTGTGGAAGTAAAAGTTCAAGGCTTCACCCTATCCCCAGTGCTGTTTGTAATATATTCGGAGCCCTTAGCAGAAACTTATAAATAGGTCAAATATACGAGAATGTAAATGGGGAAACTGAAGAAAAGATAGCCTTATATGCAGATGACATGCTACTGACATTAGCGAACTATGAGGAATATATGAACAAGATATGGTCAGTAATGGAAAAATTAAGGAAAAAAATCAGGCTCTAAGGGAATCGAGGTAAAGCAGAAGAGGGAGGTGAGAATTTTGGAAACCAGAAATGGAGAAGGGAAAGAAAAAGTATCTGGGAATATGACTGGCAGGCACAATAAAGAAATCGATGAAAAATATACATACCAAAATTATAAAGAAGGCTAAAGTTCAGATAAATAACTGGAAACCATTAAAGTTAGTGAGTGATCAGAGAATAGAAGGTATAAAGATTATTATCCCACAGTTCACATATGCAAAACTGGCATTTTGGGAACTACCAGGAACAGATATATTAAAGAGTAAAGCAGTTATGTAGCAAGGTTATAGGGAAGCTACCTAGGAAGTGATAATAGAGACAGTAGAAATGGGAGGGATGGGTGTTCCAGACCTGAAAAAAAAGCACTGCAGGCGTGTATGATTACAAACATTCTTAGGTTAATTGATATTTGTTAAACTGATAATGAAAAAAAGAAAACTTGGAAGGAAGATTAGGACATAGTAGAAAAAAACTTAAAGGGATATTCAGCTACACTGGATGAGAGAGGTGCAAAATCTATTTAAGATGCAATGGCAGAAGCCAGACATCAGACTGAGAGACGATATTACAACTTGGGGGGGAAGGGGGGATAAAGCAAGTCAGAGACAAAAAATCAGTAACATGGAAGACAAGGGAAAAAGAAGACTTGGGTGGAAAATGAAATGGAAGAATGAGTTGCATGAGGAAATAACAGAGGAAGACTGGGAAAATGCAATAGCTCTGCTGAGATATACGACCAGAGGGCATATGTTCATAATATTTACTTGGAAATCTCTCTACTTATATTTTTATACACCAGCTAAGTTAGCAAGGAAATTTATATGTGTAGGAGAAATCTATTGGAGGTGCAATAGAGATGGAGATAATTGGTTGCATATATTCTAGAATTACAAGGCATTAAAAGATTTTAAAGAACACCTGCAGAATTTCCTGAAATAACTCTTGCCAGATATATAGAGACTTGGAAAGTTGTTCTTCCTTTTGTTAGGATATTAGGAAGAGGCGAGTAAATAAAGTAAGGAATATATGTAATGTTAATGATAATAAGGAAAAAAGCAGTTGCAAAAATTTAACGAGGAGGGACCCCACCACCACCACCACCACACACACACACACACACACACACACACACACACACACACACACACACACACACACACACACACACAAGCACATGCACAGTGGAAGAAATTAAGGTAATAATAAATCAGTTAATGATAGGGGAAGAGAGATGATAGACATAGAAGGAATGGATGAGAGAGGATGACAAATATAGACAAGCAAAAAGGAGAAGAGCTAGAACACCTCAAACTTTCAAAATAAGCATAAAACAAAGAGAAACATAGAAAAGGAAAGGTTTACAAGGAACAAGAGATTATTCAATTAATTAGTTAATTGGCTAGGAAGTTAAGTGTCCATTCACTTAAAGTGTTAGGAAGAAGAAGAATATATGAATGTTAAATTATTCTAAAAGGAAGGCTACCTGGTCTGTTACTGAGAAAAAGGCTCAAGAAAGTATCAGGAAAAAGAAGAATAACAATAAAAGGGAAGATGGTAAATTAACTGAAATTGCATTAATAAACACATTAGAAACTGTACAAGTTGTTGTTGTGTCTTTCGGCTTTTCCCGGTTAGGGGTCGCCACAGCGGAACTCCGGTCCGCTAATGATTGGCAACAGATTTTTACGTGCCGAGTTGCCAGCCCTGACGCACAACCTTCAACGAAGGTATGCCCATTCACGCATGTCTCCAGACAGAAGACGCTCTAGCTGAGAATCGAACGGGACAACGTCTTACTGTGAGGCGACAGTGCTACCGCAGCACCACCACCGCAAGTATAAAACAAATTTAACTGTTGGTACTGGACTGATGTGGAATGTAAAAAAGCATGCTGGGAACATAAAAAGAAAACCCATGCACCATCAGCAGCAAAAGCTGAAATGCACTATGCATGAGGACTGCATTGTGTGTGAAAAATTTTAATAATAAAAGTTACCTTATTTAAAAAAAAGATAGGCAACAGATTGTAAATCAAATGTAAAGAAGTATACTGTTGCACAGAGAAATGTAAAATAAGATTTGAACTGGCAGATCAGTTAAGAAAACCACTTCCCCGTTTGTGCAAAGGGATGACAGTAGCCATTTTCCATTCCACTGGGATGATTGAAAAGCGTGCTCAGTGATGGTGCTAATTCCTGTTTTAACCCATCTTTAGCCTTAATTCTTGTAACTATTTTTTTCGTCTTTCTCTGTTTTCTCTCTCAGTCTTAGTTTAGACCAACAAAAAAAAAATCCTGTTCCCACAAGTCTGTTAGTCACATTTTCTCTGCTGTTAGTCCTTCTTTCCTTTTCTCTTTTTTCGCTAGTTGTAATTTTTGTTTTTTGCTACATCTGAGCAAAAACCTCAAGGGTTTAAAAAGTGCACTTCCTGTGGGTGGAAGATTCCTTTATTGGACGCCCACAGGGAATGTGTCTATTACTTAGGGCCTTCCCATCTGGAAGTTCCTTGCTTCATTTGTCAGGCTTTTCACCCCCGGGCTCTGGAGGATATGAGGAGCAAGTTAGGTCTTAAAGGGTTGCTTCCTCCTTCCTCCACCTTGAGGTGCCTTCAATGTCCAAGGCTCAAACCCCTCCTAAAAGGCCTAGGGAGTCCTCGGAGGACAGGCATCGTTTTCCTGACCGGTCATCCTCACAGCCCCTTTAAAAGGCTTTGAAATTGTTGGAATAGACTCTGTTGGCACTGAGTTCAGTTCTGACTTCTTCCCCTCTGCCCCATTCTCCTTCTGTTGTTCCAGGGCTGAGTGACCCTCCACCTGCTCCAATTATGTTGGTGGCACCTGGCTTGGCGCAAACAGGGCTGGTTTCTAGGTCCCAGTCTGGCTCCCCTAAAAGATCATAGAGACCTCCTCCATCAGCCTCTTCCAGGTCTTCCCAAAGCCTATCCTCTAAAGATGGCAGCAGACTGATGAGGCAGTTCTTCAAGTCCCAGATCCAGGTGTTGCAAATTGTACGCCAGTCGCAAACACATATGCTAATATTGTTATGTATATGTATATGTGGGAAGATAAATACTTATTATCATCAGATAATCCATGTAGGAATTGTATTAAGTTTTATGCTAGGTTTGTTGATGACCGTTTTGTTATCTGGGAAGTATGCACTTTCTTATGAAAGTATTTTTATTTCTTTTTTGAATGTCCTTTTAAAACGTGATGAACTAAATTTCATACAAACTGAGATGTTCAGGAAGGAAGTAAAGAGGAATTGTTATTTACATCATGGTAGTATGCACCCAGCACATGTTTTCCCAGATATAGTTAAGAGCCAGATGTATAGGGTGGCTAAGATAAATACTGATGATCTTAGTATGTATAAATAATTAGACTTATTAGTAGAAAATTTTACAGCATGTGGATGTAATAAGGCTGAAACACAAGCAGCAATAAATGTAACTAAACAATTACAGTTATCAGACACGTCCTATTTTTAATATAAATTTAGATGAGTGTCCTATAGAGAGAAATAGGAATAAGAATAGAATTAATCCTTTTAGGTGTATGTTGACCTATAATAATAATACAGCACAAGTTAAGAATGTAATACCTTGTCACTGGTCTATTTTGCAGGATATACCAGAATTGAAGAATGCTATAGGTGATAAACCGTGTTTTGGATATAAATGTAGCAGTACATTGAAACAGAAATTATGGGATATGGAGCAACCACGACACTATTTTGAGTTTTCTACCACTAAAAGGGCACCTATAGATGTAATAGCTGTGCTTATTGCAAACATATAGGTGAATTTAGTAAAATAAGATACCCAGTCAATGGATTCGATTTTGTACTACGCTGTTATGGTAATTGTAATACAAAAATATGTTTTATGCCAAATGCATGAAATGTGATGCATATTATGTAGGAATGACAAACAGGAGGCTTAAGGATGGGATATGTGATCATATGAGTGACATACGTTGTAAAGTAGTTACAGATGCCTTGTATAAGCATATAGCAGATACTAATTAAGAACATATTCAGTTTGTTATTTTAAAAGTATTATATTCACCCCTAAGAGATGGAGATGTTAAGTTAATGACAGAGAATGAAGAAATGAAATGGATTCTTAGGTTTAGAGCACACCTACCATCAGGGATAAATTGTGCTTGTACTTTGAAACCTATGTTAAAACTCTTAAACAAAAGGGTTTGATCATGTGATTTTAATTAAGTATTTATATGGTCTGATTTTTAACTTTAATTGTATTCGCCTGAAGAAGCCTTTGTGGTGAAAGTTTTATACTAGCGAAATAAATTTTGTTTAGAGTTGGATGCTGTTTGAGGTTTTGGTTCTGTATTATTTTGTTGTGTCCAGATGGGGCTTGTGTCTGCTCCGTCCACATTTAGTTCAGCGAGGATCTTCCCTCTACGACCCTTGTCTCCTTCTCCAGTCCGCTCTATGGTTTCAGAGTCTTTGTTGCCTTTGGTCTCTGGTGCCTAGGTGTCGTAGCCAATAGAGGTTTCCTCTTCACCTCCAACTATTTCCCCGACCTGCTCGGATCCCTTGGCTTTGGTTCCAAGCATGTCTCTGAACCCTAGCATCTAGGTCGGTTCCAGGGGAAGGGCTTTGACTCCAAAGTTTTCGGAGTCTTCCCTTCCCCTTGGAGCTTCGGCTTTTGACAGCTCTGCTCCAACTCCCCCATCAGAGCAGAGTGCTCGAGATCTCCAGGAGGTGTCAGCTCCAGTGGGGTAGCTGTCAGTGGCTTGAAGCCCCTTGCCTTTTGAAGTGATGGAAAGGGTTCTTTCCCAGCCAGAGAGACCCTCAGCGTTTTCTGCCACAGTACCACCCCCCATTCTGGTTTGGTGCCCGAGGCCTCAAGTTTGCTGCATGGACAGCTGGTCCCTCAGAGCCTCCGTACTCTTTCCACTGCAGAACCCCTATCATCTTCCGATACCTCCTCAGAGCATCCCACCAAGGAGGTTCCCAGGAAGATGTAGTGTAAAAGGAGACAGATTGAGTCCCGTATGGAATCAGTCACTACAGACACATATTTTGATGAAGGAGAAGGGCCCCCAAAGTCCCTACCTGACTCCTTTAGAGACATCTTAGAAATCCTATGCCAGCAGAGTGGTTGGACAGCCCAGAACGCTTCCCTGGAGGAATCGGTGTTGTGGGAGGCTTTTGGGGCCAACCTGTCTACTACCTGGTGCCCCCCCCAGCCGACCCACGGATCCAGCTGTTGTCTTCCAGGGCTTGGAAGGAACTGGATACAGTAGGGCCAATTTCAAAAAGAGTGGATAAAAGTCTTAGTGCTCCCAGGGATAAGTTGTTTTGGGCAAAGGGTATCACCGTAGATAAATAAAACAAAAATAATTCAACTGGCAAACACGAGCTTCGTGCTAAAAACGCTGGTCTATTAGTAGTTAATACACAAAACACTATGACTAAGTGCTTTCACCTCAAAAGGCATCATCAGAGTCATGTGCTTTCATTCAAACATACCTTAAATACTATACATTACTTCCTTTTTTCCAGTGCCTTCAGAAATTTAACCCTTGTCATACCTAAACATTTTCAATTTTATTCGTAATTTCACTTAGATCAAGGAATACAGACATAAAAAATGCATGAAATGAAAAAATAAAAATAAAAAAAAACACATAAAACTTCAAGAAACTGTGATAATAACAAACTTGTAAATCAATTATATGTACTGTTGTGACTCAGTCTTACAGAATTAACAAAATCACAGTAAACAATGTTTCTAAAAACAGTAATTCTATAGCACTCAAATGCTTGTCCATAACCTAACACAGTTTAACACACTGGCAATAGAAATATGTTCATTAATTCTAGGTTCTACCTTGGCATTCAGTCTAAGTTGCCATTTAGTTTCCTTGATTTCTATGCCTAACATAGGGTTACCTCCCCTATTTTCTCTGTAGGACCTATCAATTACAAAAAACAAAAATCTTTTGTAATTTGAACATACAGATGAGTGTAGGAAAAGTGAACTGGATGTTTTCTTGTTTTTTATGTCTCTGGTATGCTCAGCAATCCTCTCTCTCAGCCGCCTAGTGTTTTTTCCACATAGAATGCCTGACGGGAAATGCACGTGGTCACATAGACCACCATCTCAGTGTTGCAATTACACCTTCCGGGGCATTGCAGGTTCCTATAAAAACCTGCAATTTCTATGTATGGCCCATCGTTGATGTACTTGCACCAGTTACAGGCCCCACATTTACTCATTCTTGAATTGTAATTTCCCTTTGTACTTCTGTCATCCAATTCCAACCATTCCTTAATGCTCCTACCTTTGCTGTATACCACTCTGTGCCTTTGCCCCAGCTTACCCCTAAGCTCAGCATCAAGAACATTCTCCCACATAACATTGAACTTAGGGATCGTTTGGGGCATTAATTGATTGTAGGGTACAACAAATACCTCATCTTTCAAAGTGGTTCCCCTACAGTTGTTCACTAAGCTCTCTCCTGTTCTCAATATGGGTGCAAATTTTAAGGTCCTACTTTTGTTCACTTCCTTCTTTATCTTATGCAACATTTTGGTAGGGTACCCCCTAGTTTTAAACATGTCAGTAAGGATATTCATCTCATGTTGGAACATCATATCATCAATAATTAACCTTGAGAACCGAACCATCTGGCCTTTAACCACACTTCTTTTTTTGTGGGCCGGGTGACAATTGTCAAACTGAGGAAAGGTGTTGGAATAAGTGTCTTTCCTATAGATGGTTGATCTCAAGGTTCCCCAACTTTTGTCCACTTCTGTATCTAAATAGTGGATCTTGGAAGGATGCAGCTGTTGTGTAAATTTTAAATAAGATGTAGTCGAATTTAAATAATCCACAAATTCCTTTGCTTTATCAATCATGCCTCCCCACAAAATCAGTATATCATCCAAGAATCTCATAAATAAAATTATTTTAGACCAAAACAATGAGGTGAACACAAATTGTTTTACCCACTCTGTCAGAACTAAGTTCACAAAAACAGGGTCTATATCATATGAGTGAATCGCACAAATTGTGAACGCTCATAATATCGAATGTACCAGACCTCAAACTTCCTATTGTGGGCAGCTGTGCCCCCCACACCCCCCGCAAAATATATATTCTAACTCCGAGATCACACTACTGTGAGGAAAGGGCAAATATCCCATTCTTCACTGTACCGCAATCTCAGAAAAAGCACTTCGAGGTCCAGTACGTTATATATTATGAGCATTCGCAATTTGTGTGATTCGCTCATATGATATAGACCCACAAAAACAGGGGCACATTTGGCCCCCATAGCCACTTTTGTAGTTTAACGAAATAGCTCCCCTTCAAAATATAAAAAAATTGTTTTTCAAGATGATTTCCATTAGGTTCACCAAAAAACGGATTCTGTCATTTAACAACAAGTGCCCATTGGTCAAACTGCCATGATATAATTCCAGTCCATCCTGATGGGGTATGACCGAAAATAAATTGATCACATCAGTTGTAAGGAACATAAAGTATCTACTCATGTCAACCTCCTGAAGCATTTCCAAACAATGCCAGGAGTCCTTAAGAACCTGTGGGCAAACTTGCAAAGTTCCCTTCAAGTAATAGTCTACATATGCCACCAGGGGCTCAGTCTTTGAACCCCTATCGGCAACTGTGGGTCTGAATGGCCCTTGTGACACTTGGGGATACCAAAAATTGATGGAATAACAGGTGTATTGTTAGTCAGAGAGTCAAATTCCACTTTAATAATAAGCCCCTCAAATAATGCATCCTGCAAAAAAAATCAATTTTAGTGTATGCCGTGTTCACCTCACTTTTGAGACTCTTTCATATGTGGTTGAATCATTCAGAATGTCATACATCTTTCCTGCATAGTCCAAACGCATCATAATTACTATCCCACCCCCTTATCAGGTTTCATAAATCGGTAGTCCTTGTTTTTTGTTAATTCTCTTAGGACTACCCTTTCATCACTAGTCAAATTCTCCACAAACCCAATCTTAGTATCACATATTTTCCTAATTTCGATCTCGAAAACTTTTCCTAGGACATTGATTAGTGGGGCACAGGGGAGGATAAAAGTACTAGTGTGCTTCAATGGTTCCAAAACATTTTCCACATAACTGTTTGGGGATGAAAAAAATAAATGCAAATTCAATTTTCTAACATACATCTTTAAATTTGCCAACACACTTGCCACATCAACCTTGTATTCGAGTTGAAACCTCTTTTTAACAGTTTGAAATGTGTTTCCCTAATAAACAAGTCACTGAGGTTATAGATGGTAAACCAATCTTTAACCACAATATCTGCAGTGTGTTTATTTACAATCTGTGTAGATTCAGACAATGCATTAAGCTTACTTGTGTTTAAATAAGCATCAAAAAATTCCGAAAGGTCCATAAATGACGTGTTAGCACTGTTTATTTCACAAGACTGATCACCCTGTAAGTTTGAATCTAAAACAGTATTTCATCAAATGCAGCATACCTTGTGCTGCAAGTAACACAATACATTTCATTGTTTTCACTGTGCACAGTTTGGCTGTTATCAAGTTGCATGTGTAAATTGTCTACAAATTTATTTAAAACTGTCTGTTCCACCTCCCTTTCCCCCTTCACCTCCTGTTGTTCGTTCTCTGCCAGTTCCTCTGCCCATTCCGGGCCTGGTCGTCCCAATTCATTAGGCATTCTGAACGCCTTAATTGGGGAGAGTACGCCAAAAAATGTTCCTGGTTGGCTTTATATTCACTTTCAAACTCACCATTCCATATTTCTGGGTCTCCCAGATCTCCCATGCCTCCAGCAGCCAAATCTGGGACATTATTTCAGTTGTGGGTTGGGGTGAGGGTGGGGGGTAAACAGTCTTATTTTTATAATCATTAAAGTCTCTTTCAAGTTTCTTCTGTTTTTTGGAATAGTTGTTATTGACAAACGTATTTAAATCAACAAAAATCTTTTTGTGATTTGTTAACACAGTTGGATATAACAAGTCATTAACTATACTTGCATTAATGTCATTAATTTCTCTTTGTAAAATTTTCAACTTACATTCATTGTCCCTTACTACAATCACCATCAGCTTGAGTCCCATCTTATCAAAGAGCTCAACAAGCTCTTTGTGCATGACAGAGCCTGCCTCTGCCCCTCCTGGGTATTTCCAGATGCGCATGCCCTTTGGAACTTGCTTGTGAGTTGCAGAAGTATTTAAAAACGGTTACATATTAGAAAGACGAAAGATCTAAAACACGAATGTATGTACATCGACACATGAAGGTTGATGTGCATGCACAGTGAAACATGTAAACGGCGAAAATCAAAACGCCGAACGTGTTTCCTAGCCAGCAGTGCGGTGGTGGGGATAAGGAAATATATCCTTTTCCCCACTGTAGTGTGGTCTCGGAGTTGGTATATTTAAAAAGGGGGGTGCAGGGGGGCTTGCGTGTTAATGTATTTTTTTTTTTATTTTGTACATACCTGTGTGGCACGTTTTGCTGACGAAACGTTCGGCATTTTGATTTTCGCCATTTACATGTTTCACTGTGTATGTACATCGACCTTTATGTGTCTATGCACAAACATTCGCGTTTTAGATCTTTCGGGGTTTTAATATAGACCCTTTAAAAACATGTTGTCCAGCTGTAGTGACTTAAAGCGTTTGCAAAGCTTCTCCAGTCGAAAAAGCTTTTGGGTAACAGTTCTCCTTTCACTTCTCTCCATCACTTCTGTGTGTGTAAAGTTCATGTTAGGCATCTGGAACACATCATTAAGACCCGCTATTGCAGGAAGGTCCCCAGCCAAATTTCTTGAAGTACTAGCGTCCTCCATGTTTACTGGGGTGTGTACTGTTAATAACTCCACCTGTGAATCCGAAATATTAAAAGTTTCACTTCTACCATTGATGTTTGAATTAACCCACTAGTCAGTGTCCTAGAAAAAGTTTTCAAGATCAAAATTAGGAAAATATGTGATACTAAGATTGGGTTTGTGGACAGTTTGACTAGTGATGAAAGGGTAGTCCTAAGAGAATTAACAAAAAACAAGGACTACTAATTTATGAAACCTGATAAGGGGGGTAGGATAGAAATTATGACGTGTTTGGACTATGCAGGAAAGATGTATGACATTTTGAATGATTCATTCACATATGAAAGAGTCTCAAAAAGTGAGGTGAACAAGGGCATACACTGAAATTGACATTTTTCTGCAGGATGCATTATTTGAGGGGCTTCTTACTAAAGTGGAATTCGACTGTCTGACTAACAGTACACCTGTTATTCCATCAATTTTTGGTATTCCCAAGTGCCGCAAGAACATTTCAAATCCCCCTTCAGACCCATAGTTGCTGCCAGGGGTTCAAAGACTGAGCTTTTGGTGGCATATGTAGACTATTACTCGAAAGGGACTTTGCAAGTTTGCCCACAGGTTCTTAAGGATTCCTGACATTGTTTGGAAATGCTTCGGGAGGTTGACAAGAGTAGGGACTTTATGTTCCTTACAATTGATGTGATCAATTTATTTTCGGTCATACCCCATCAGGATGGACTGGAATTGTATCATGACAGTTTGACCAATGGGCACTTATTAAATGACAGAATAATTTTTTTGGTGAACCTAATGGAAATCATCTTGAAAACAACTTTTTATATTTTGAAGGGGAACTATTTCGTCAAACTACAGGAGTGGCTATGGGGGACAAATGTGCCCCTGTTTTTGTGAACTTGGTTCTGACAGAGTGGGAAAAACAATTTGTGTTCACCTCACCGTTTTGGTCTAAAATAATTTTATTTTTGAGATTCTTGGATGATATACTGATTTTGTGGGGAGGCACGATTGATGAAGCAAAGGAATTTGTGGATTATTTAAGTTTGACAGCATCTTATTTAAATTTTACACACCAGCTGCATCCATCCAAGTTCCACTATTTAGATATAGAACTGGACAAAAGTCAGGGATCCTTGAGATCAACCATCTATAGGAAAGTCACTTATTCCAACATTTTTCTTCAGTTTGACATTTGTCACCCGGCCCACAAAAAAAAAAGAAGAGTGGTTAAGGGCCAGATGGTTTGGATCTCAAGGTTAATTAGTGTTGATATGATGTTCCAACATGAGATGAATGTCCTTATTGACATGTTTAAAACTAGGGGGTACCCTACCAAAATGTTGCATAAGATAAAGATTGAAGTGAACAAAAGTAGGACCTTTAAAATCTGCCCCCATACTGAGAACAGGAGAGAGTTTAGTGAACAACTGTAGGGGAACCACTTTGGAAGATGAGGTATTTGTTGTACCCTACAATCAATTAATGCCCCAAGTGATCCCCAAGTTCAGTGTTATTTGGGAGAATGTTCTTGATGCTGATCTTAGGGGTAAGCTGGAGCAAATCCCAGAGTGGTATACAGCAAAGGTAGGAGTATTAAGGAATGGTTGGAATTGGATGACAGAAGTACAAAAGGAAATTACAATTCAAGAATGAGTAAATGTGGGGCCTGTAACTGGTGCAAGTACATCAATGATGGGCCATATGTAGAAATTGCCGTTTTTTTATAGGAACCTGCAATGCCCCGGAAGGTGTAATTGCAACACCGAGATGGTGGTCTCTGTGGCCACGTGCATTTCCTGTCAGGCATTCTGTGTTGGAAAAACCAGTAGGCGGTTGAGACAGAGGATTGCTGAGCATACCAGAGACATCAAAAACAAGAAAACATCCAGTTTGCTTTTCCTACACTCATCTGTACTTCAAATTACAAAAGATTTTTGTTTTTTGTAATTGATAGGTCCTACAGAGAAGATAGGGGAGGTGACCCTATGTTAGACATAGAAATCAAGGAAACTAAATGGCAACTTAGACTGAATGCCAAGGTAGAACCTGGAATTAATGAACATATTTCTATAGCCAGTGTGTTAAAACAAAAGAGGAAACTGTGTTAGGTTATGGACATGCATGTGAGTACTATGGAATTACTCTTTTTAGAAACATTGTTTACTGTGATTTTGTTAATTCTATATAGTTGATGTGCAAGATTATTGTCACAGCTTCTTGAAGTTTTGTGTGTTATCTTTTTATTTTTATTTTTTTATTTCATGCATGTTTTATGTCTGTATTCCTTGATCTAAGTGAAATTACCAATAGAATTGAAAATGTTTAGGTATGATAAGGGTTACATTTCCGAAGGCACTGGAAAAAAAGGAAGTGATACATAGTATTTAAGGTGTGTTTGAATGAAAGCACATGACTCTGATGATGCCTTTTGAGCTGAAAGCACTTAGTCATAGTGTTTTGCTGTGTCTTGTGTATTAACTATTAATAAACCAGCATTTTTGGCATGAAGCTCATGTATGCTGGTCGAATTCTTTTTGTTTTGTTTATTTAAGTTTTTGAAAGTATTTTTGTTTTGTATCCCCGTAGATGCCATGGTTGTTGTAGAAGCCACCAAGAAGGAGTTTGTCCAGGAGAGCTCCTCTGTCCATCCCCCGAATAAAGAATCCTGGCCTTTGGACAGACTTGGTAAAAGGGTTTACACCTCTTCTATGTTTACCTTGAGGACATTGAACTGTTTATCGAACTTTACGAGGCTACAATGGGACTTATAAAAGGAATTTTCTAGCTTGACTCCAGGGTCCATGTCTGCCGAGGATCAGAAAACTGTCTCCTCCACATTGGCCGCCCTACAGTCTTTAGCCAGTGTGTCCGTGAGGTTGATTTCCCATGCTGCAGAAGGTGCCTCAAGGGAGGCCGGTTTGGGCATTGTCATGAGGCATCATGCTTGGATGAGGCTTTGTGATTTTACGGCGCCTTCAAACAGACCTTTATTAATGCTACCTTTGACGATTCCACCGTATTTGGACCAATTGCTCGTGAGACTCTCTCCCAGAGTGAGAAAGATAGAAAGACCTTGTCTGCCATCAGAATACATTTTTCTACCCACAAAGGACCTTTTCCAGGAACCAGCGCGGGAGTAAGAAAATGTGGTTACGGAAGTTGCAAGGTCCTTTTCAGGACCCTTGGGGAGAATTCTTTCTCCGGGGCAGGGGAGGGGGGATCAGAATGGAAGATGCCGCCCACGCAGCCGAGGGGGTCTGCAAAATCAGGGGGGACATGGGAAGCCTTTCAGGGCAAAACCCTTGCAGTGATCCTAAACAGTTGCCTGACTGTCCTCCTCTGGAGGCTGTCGGGGGCAATTCTTCTTACACCCATAAGCCTGGGAGGCCATCACAAGCGACAAATGGGTACTAAGAATCATATCCAGAGGATACATAATTCCTTTTTTGGAATCTCCCAAGAAAAAAAGCTGCCTCCCCGATTTTCTACCCAGTCAGAGGGAAGACATGGCCCTCGAAGTAGGAAAGGTTTTGCAAAAAAAGTAATTCAAGAGGTCCCCCGATCAAGTCAGATCAGACATTTACTCCAGATTCTTTTTAGTACCCAAAAAGACAAGGGACCTGAGACCTATACTGGACCTGACCTCTCTGAACAAATTGATAAAACACAAGAAGTTTAGGATTGTCGCAATCCAGTCCATCTTGCCTGTTCTGAAGGCGGATGAATGGATGTGCTCTGTGGACCTGAAAGACATGCACTACCATATCAAGATGGACAGACACACCAGGAAATTTCTGCATTTCAGGCTAGGAGCCAATAATTAAAAATTCAAGTCACTCCTGTTTGATCTCACCATAGCCTCCAGGGTATTCACCAAATGCTTGGCATTGGTGGCAGCATATCTCTGGCTGCAGGGCTGCCGGACTTTTCCGTATCTGGACAATTGACTTCTGACTGTTCCAACCAGGCATCTACTCATTCAAGCCAGAAACTATCTACTACAACTAACCCCAACCTTAGGGATAACTATCAACATGGAGAAATCCCAGTTGTATCCGGTTCAGGTAAGCGATTTCATCAGGGCTTGTTTGGATACAAGGACATCCTGTGCTTACCTGACAACAGACAGGGTTATTAGTTTAAAGGGTCACATCAGTCAAATTATAGCCATTTCTTAACCGCCAGACAGTTTAGTACTCAGGGCATTGGGCTCCATGGTGACCACAATTACTCTCCTCCCCTTGGCTCTTTTCCAAATGAGGATTTTGCAATGGATGTTAGTGGTCCAGTGGTCACTGCTCAGGAATCCTCTAAGTTTTCCCATCAAACCTTTGTGACTGTGCAAGGATTCTCTGCTGTGGTGGCTTTACTCTGCAGAAGTTTTGCTATGGTGCCCATTCACTCTTCCGTCCACAAATGCCAGGGTGAACACAGACACCTCCCAGTTGGGGGGGCATTATGTGGGTGGAATGGTCCAAGGCATGTGGACGTCCCAGGAGACTAAGTTACATATCAGTGTATCGGAGATGAGAGCGGTTCTTCTAGCATTGCAGGAACTTGACAGCTTTCTCCCTCTGGGGACTATTGTGATCCAAACAGGCAACAGGTCATTTGTTTGGTACATCAGCAAACAGGAAGGAACCTACACCCCTTGTTGAGAGGCGATGAGGGTTTGGCAGTGGGTGATCTCCACCAACCACCTTCTGATAGCAATGTATATTCTGGGGGAGTCCAACATTTTGGCAGACTGGCTCAGTCGAGTGTTAGTAACGTTTCACAAGTGGTCTCTGAACCAGTCTACAGCAGACATGATCCCCCAGAAACAGGGTCATCCTTGCTGCAGTCTGTTTTCTTCCCCTTTCAACAACAAATGCAGCAGGTACTTTGCCTTCATCCCTCTGCAGGGACAGTCACCCAGGGACGCTTTAGTCCATACTTGGCCCTCCAGACTTCTCTATGACTTTCCTTTTTTTTTTTTTGTATCTGCTTCTCCAAAGTACAGTTAACACTAAAGGATTTTGGCTGACAATGTTTGCTGATGACTGCAAGCTGGGAGCAATCATTGAAACCCCTAGCAATATCAATATCTTGTATTGACAAATTCCTGGATTACAACAACTACTTGCAACAAACAACCGTCTCCAGCTGAAAAATTGTAAAATCCAGGCACATCCAACCAAAGCTCTCTTTTATTCTATTAAATGAACCAACGATAGTTGAGCGCTTTCATCCAGATACAACTGGACTTCATCAGAACAACATTACAAAACACCCACCTCCTTTTTATACAAAAAATTCCCGCCTAAAACATTAATTATACAATTAATTATTCAATTAAGAAAATACAGATTTAAAAACACAGTTCAAGATATGTTGTTATACACTTTACATTTGGGTTAAAACAATTCCACAATAATTAAAATGCTTTAACTATATGCAGTATGCTCTCCTCTTATTAAAATTGATTTCTAAGGGAGTTCCATACATACTATAAACATTTCTTCTGCTAACACAAACATTCGTTCTGATTTTAACTAATGATTAGAAATAATGTCTATAAATATGTCTTCCTTTTCAATTAATATTAATTCTCCCAATGTTATTTATAATTGTTGATTTAATATTACATAATTATATTTATAAATTGTTTCATTACATACACTAAGCACATCTGAAATTGTATTCAATGTGTACCTCCATGGTGTCAAGATATATACAAATTTTAATATTTTTATTTTTATATTTTTATTTTTATTTTTGGCATTACACACAGCATACCCTTGTGACTTAATATTTATATTACTTGTTACCTACTATTTTAACAATGGCTTAGTAGGTATTACTTCATTGAGTCCTGGTGCTACTGCCGCATTAAGTCTAATCTGCCATCTGACTTCTTTATCACTCACTAGTGCCTTAATATTTCCTCCACGTGGATTTGGTCTCACCAGTTCCAAAATGGCAAACTTAAACCCTGTGCAGCTTTTGTTATTCATAAGGTGCCTTGACAAGGCATTATTGGGATCTTTCTTTTTTATACAATACAAATGATCATATATTCTGTTTTTCAGATATCGATCAGTTTTCCCAACATAATAATTCATACATGTGTTGCACAGGGCTAGGTATATAACATGCTGGCTCATACAGTTCCCATTCGTAAATCTAATTCTTGTTTTAACATTGTTATTAAGTATAATTGAATCTTTTTCAAGAATATAACTGCAGTAATTACAGTTGCCACATTTTTTAGTGCCCACCTTCACACTCTTGGTATTACTATTGAAAGAATTATAGTTAATTTCTAAAATTCTCTTTATATTATTACCAGTTTTATAAACAAATTTGGGGGTACTAGGAATTTTTTCTTTTATACTAATATCACTTGTTAGGATATTCCAATTTGAATGAATTATGCCCTTGATCTCATTACTACACGCTCCATATTTCAAAATACAAGCTTTATAGTGTCTCTTGTCACAATTTCTCTTTTTACCATTTGTATAGCTTGTTGCTTCAGTTTTGTTTTCTATTCCTATCCCTAGTAAGGGTGGATATTTCCGACCCCATTCACTAGACACATATGTTATTGGAGAATTGTCACGTTTAATCGAACTTTTAACACCACCTACTACCACTTTAAATGGTAGGAACTTTGCTAACACAAACAACGTACTGATGTCATCTCGTTCCTCCATGGGCAACGGCAGTGACGCGGACATCCCGAATGGGCAGAGGAGGCATTCCTTACCGCTTCCGACTGACTGTACGCCGAGGAAAGGTGAAATTCATGGTCCGAGTAATTCGGAAAATTTGTTCAATTTAACAGGAACTAAAGACGACAAGGAAGAGGATGTGTATCTTATATCGGGCGCCAAACCCAAACGAGCATTACCAACAAGGACTTACGCTACAACCGAAAAACTAAAAACATATACTGGTCATAAAAAAGGTACTGTTTTTCACTCTTCCCCTGGGGGAAACAATAATATATTTAATAGTGATAGAATAATGCATACGTCTTTTGAATTCAAAGTTGGCAACGAAGCAAACGCTAAATGTAGTGATGAACAAGACAAACCAGCAACACTTAAACAAACTATTTATTCATTTGGCGATAAATTAAGTAAGATAAAAATGTTGCAATTGGAAAACATGTATTTGCGTAAATGTATTGATTGCAATGTAATTCCTATGGGCTTACGATTTTTTAAAGAGCCAATAGGTATTGAAATGAATGTAGAGAATGTTAAAATTTGCAACAGCATGTTTGACGATTTTGGAAAACGTTTTATGAAGTTTATTATAACAAATAATGACACGAAATTAAGTAGCCTTTTGTGTGAGGCAGAAGAAATGAGTAATAGTATTACTAGGGATTTGTTATTCCCACAATGGGAAGTACTTTACCAAAAACAGTATGATTATGCAGAAACAAATAGTAAAAAAATGTTTGAACGAAAGAATAGGAAATTACAAAGAGACATTTTGCAGTATAAACAGGGGAGGGCTTATAGATGGAGAAGTGGAAATACAAGAGGCAAAAACAATATATATGGTAAAGAGAAACGTAATTCATATAGGCCTAATATCCCTGAACAAGATTTTTTATGGGAGGATGCGGAAGTGGAAAATTGGCCGACTCTGAAGAAACAGGGGAGGGGGAACCAAAGGTGGAGCAACTACAGACAATGAAAGAAATATGGAATAATGAGCCCTTTGGTGTAGGGGAGATGTTAGCGATAGTGCCAGTTGGGCAGATAACTGACCCTACATTCCCCAATATATTAGAAGCAGGGGGGGATGTTAAAATATATAATTATACAGCATATAATATCAACCCTGAATCAATACAAATTTTGACCAAGGGAATGAAATACATCCCTGATAGATCAATGGACCTTACTGATACCCTGGTTGAGACCAAATTGTTTCTTCGGAAATTAAATCTTGGAATTTTCTTCCAAAATGACACAGAATATAGGTACGATGATGGATTAAGAAAGAAGAGCACTTTTACCCCCCCACTTGCCAAGACATTAATCTCCTTTGAGAATGTTATAAACAAGGAAATATATTCACTGTATAACAAAAGAAGTATAACAATAAATACAGAGCAGCAAACCAGCAGGCTATTTTTGCTCTGGAGAAACTCAAAGAGAATAATGTAAGAGTATTGGCAGCAGACAAAGGGGGTGGGATAGTACTATATGATAACATCAAATATATTAACAAAATGTTTGAAATATTATACAATACAGATCAATATGAGGTATCATCATTAAATGAAGTTAATATTTCATATAGACGTATTGACTCATACTTGGAAGAATTTCTATTAGAGAATAGAATAGATGAGGATTTGTATAAATATTTAAAGGTGGACTTTCCCATACTGGCAACTATTAAAGGGATTCCCAAGATTCATAAGGACCTATCTGACCCTCCATTTAGGCCTATTATTTCTGGAAGTAATAGTAAAGTATTCCCTTTGGGAAGTATATTGATTATAAATTGAAGCACATATATGCATCTATAAAGCACATAATTAAAGATTCGTGGAATTTTTGGGATTATTCACTCATGAATTATGGAATCCTGAACAGTTATTTGTTACCATTGATATTCAAGATTTGTTTTCTTGTATACCCAAAGAGGAAGGTTTAGAAAGATTTATGTGTAGTTTGCAGAATCACAGTGGATACTCTACTGAAGAAATTACCTTGCTTGCAGCCTTTATGGAACTAGTGTTGGATTTTAATTACATCTATTACGAAGGTGAATACTTTAGACAGATATCAGGAGTGGCTATGGGAGCATCTTGTGCTCCCATATATGCCAACCTTGTGCTACTAAATTGGGAGGAGGAATTTGTACTGCACTCTAATTGGATGAAATTAATAACAACGTATGTCCGATTTTTGGACGACATTTTCATCCTATGGAAGGGTAGCAGTGACGAATTAACCGACTTCCTACGGTATATTAATCAAACAACAGGATACCTAAGATTTACATATAAAATGGACAAAGAGGGGATCAACTACCTTGATACCTATATTTCTAATGATGGTACATCCTTTCAGTCACAAATATATAGGAAGGACACATATAGTAATAGTTATCTACATTATGAAAGTGCCCATTCTTATCACACCAAAAGAGGCATTATAAAAGGACAGTGTATAAGGGCAGCAAGAATGACAACAACAAAGGAGGGTATGATATCTGAATTAGATTTTATTGGTAGAGCATTTATAGAAAAGGGTTACCCAAGGGATATGGTAACAGACATTATAACATATGTGTCTAGTGAATGGGGTCGGAAATATCCACCCTTACTAGGGATAGGACTAGAAAACAAAACTGAAGCAACAAGCTATACAAATGGTAAAAGAGAAATTGTGACAAGAGACACTATAAAGCTTGTATTTTGAAATACGGAGCGTGTAGTAATGAGATCAAGGGCATAATTCATTCAAATTGGAATATCCTAACAAGTGATATTAGTATAAAAGAAAAAATTCCTAGTACCCCCAAATTTGTTTATAAAACTGGTAATAATATAAAGAGAATTTTAGAAATTAACTATAATTCTTTCAATAGTAATACCAAGAGTGTGAAGGTGGGCACTAAAAAATGTGGCAACTGTAATTACTGCAGTTATATTCTTGAAAAAGATTCAATTATACTTAATAACAATGTTAAAACAAGAATTAGATTTACGAATGGGAACTATATGAGCCAGCATGTTATATACCTAGCCCTGTGCAACACATGTATGAATTATTATGTTGGGAAAACTGATCGATATCTGAAAAACAGAATATATGATCATTTGTATTGTATAAAAAGAAAGATCCCAATAATGCCTTGTCAAGGCACCTTATGAATAACAAAAGCTGCACAGGGTTTAAGTTTGCCATTTTGGAACTGGTGAGACCAAATCCACGTGGAGGAAATATTAAGGCACTAGTGAGTGATAAAGAAGTCAGATGGCAGATTAGACTTAATGCGGCAGTAGCACCAGGACTCAATGAAGTAATACCTACTAAGCCATTGTTAAAATAGTAGGTAACAAGTAATATAAATATTAAGTCACAAGGGTATGCTGTGTGTAATGCCAAAAATAAAAATAAAAATATAAAAATAAAAATATTAAACTTTGTATATATCTTGACACCATGGAGGTACACATTGAATACAATTTCAGATGTGCTTAGTGTATGTAATGAAACAATTTATAAATATAATTATGTAATATTAAATCAACAATTATAAATAACATTGGGAGAATTAATATTAATTGAAAAGGAAGACATATTTATAGACATTATTTCTAATCATTAGTTAAAATCAGAACGAATGTTTGTGTTAGCAGAAGAAATGTTTATAGTATGTATGGAACTCCCTTAGAAATCAATTTTAATAAGAGGAGAGCATACTGCATATAGTTAAAGCATTTTAATTATTGTGGAATTGTTTTAACCCAAATGTAAAGTGTATAACAACATATCTTGAACTGTGTTTTTAAATCTGTATTTTCTTAATTGAATAATTAATTGTATAATTAATGTTTTAGGCGGGAATTTTTTGTATAAAAAGGAGGTGGGTGTTTTGTAATGTTGTTCTGATGAAGTCCAGTTGTATCTGGATGAAAGCGCTCAACTATCGTTGGTTCATTTAATAGAATAAAAGAGAGCTTTGGTTGGATGTGCCTGGATTTTACAATATCAATATCTTGCAAGAGGGTCTCACACAGACTAAATGACTAGTGCTAAAGTCATAGTCTTACATTTAATGCAAAAAAAATGCATCATCATCCCCTTCGGCAAGGATGATGTTCCTGCAAACTACCACATCAATAGCAATACAGCTGACAGCAACCTGAACTTCCATCACCATGTCTCCACAGTGGTAAGAAGGACATGTAATACTGCTCATCTCATAAGTAAGGGCATTGCCTCCAATAAAAAAGAGGTTATAACCCCCCTGTACTCTTTCCTCATCAGACCAATAATGGAATACAACGTTCCCTCTAGTATGTTCCTTTTCAAACACCTGCAGCAATTAGAGAGACCACAAAAGTTCGTTATGAAGAAAATTCAGGATCTTCATGATCTGTTTTATATGGACAGACTGAAAAGATTGTCACTTTACTCTGTGTCATGCAGACTGCTCAGAGTCGATCTGTGCCTTACATATAGAGTCCCTGGTGGACAGGGGTATTGGGTGCTGACTTGTCGGAACATTGGCTAAATTCTTGGCTGTGCTTGTAAGGGCCTTAGGGCCAATAGCCTGATAACTTCCTATGATTGTATGATCCAATCCCTGACCCAGCTTTGATGGAAATGCTGCACTTTCGCAAGTCAAGTGGTACACGGGTTACTCGCTCAAAGGATCTTAACCTGGTATGTGACATCAATAGAACTTGCTGGAGAGACAGATTTGTCTCACAGAGGTTCCCCCACCTTTGGAAATAAGCTTCCTATTCATGTTAAACAAAGCCCCTTGATGACTCTATTTAAGCACAGTTTGGATGATTGGATTGGTAACCGGAAATTCACTCTGTGGGTTCCACCTGTGTCTCTCTTGGACTGGGGCAATAAGTGCTGAGTTTAGTGTCTGCTTGAACTAGACACCCTTGGGAACACGGGTTGAAGTTGGCTAGGCTTGTAAGGGCCCTGGGCCTGTTAGCCTAGTAACCTCCTGTGATCCTATGAACATGGCTTTTGACAGAAGATAGCAGTCCAAAGAGCCCAAATCTGTGTGTGTGTGTGCGCAGTTTGTTTCCAAAGCTCTGCTGCACTTCTACATAATTAAATGCCTGTTATGTACACATGGTCACATTTCACATCTTTGTTGCATCTTTTCTGAGAAGACAGTTGCATATTTTTTGCAGATTTTCACGTTTTAAAATGTTGCTGCATTGTTACAATTACAGGTTTTGTAACATTCTTAGCTATTACTTCAGCCAGAAAGATTGCCGAGCTCAATACATTATGGAAAAAGGGAAGTATACTTGGTGATTCATTAGGAAAGAATATCATAAAAATGTTTTTAACATCAAGAACTAATTTGAAATTCTTCTGAAAGTTGGGTTGGAGTCTGCACAAGTCTGTCTATTCACCTTCCAGCTTATTTTACAGGTTAATGTAATCTGGGAAAAGTCTTGTTCACTAGCCAGTTTTGTCACAAAACAGAGTGAATGACTAAGTTTTGTTCCTTAGAAAAGAATGCTTTGTTGGACCTAATCAAGGACCACTTCACCAGAGCAGTTACAGCTTTGGCTTCTTATATTAGAGGAATCTCTGATTAGGATATCTGTATTTTTTCTATCCTCCTTGGCCCATGTGTACCTTTACAAAACATACAACCTGGAGATTCAAGTCCAGGTGCAGAGGAAAGTCTGGATGACAGTTCCTTAGTGGCCCATTGTTTTCCACATTCCATCTGAATTAACAGTTTGGTCTTCTTCCTTGTTCTGTAGTAAACTGCTGGAAAGCTCTAGAGCCAAAAGAGGCTGAGAGAATTGCATTGCCCACATCATATGTCCAGATCTTCACTGTTACTGGATCATCATGGCAAACTACCTCCCTCTCTTCCTTAAACTGATGTACCTTCTTGGATTTATTCTGATAGAAGAGAGTTATCCTTCCTGTCTTAGTCTCTTTTCCTGGTCTTTTTAATGTAGAACAAACTGGGGGGCAAGGTGGCCAGTGCTCTATTGAAGTTTTTTGTTTTATCTTACATCACTAATGAGGGCTGTCCCTGGAAGAGAGTTAGGCAAGCTCATCAAACCGCTACAAGAAAAATAAATGGCCATAATTCTCCATCTGGTGGCTGGAAGATGGTTTCACAATGAATTAGCTTGATCCATTATTGTCAAAGATCTGGAGTTACAGTAGATGCTGTATAATATTCCTATTTTTGTTGGAGTTAGGCTGAAATGAAGTGTGGTGGACCTTTTGGGCTGCAGTGCTAGACCATTCCAGAGATCATTGCATCAGTTCAATAACTTTTACTATGTCTTGTCCAAATTAATTCAGAAATAGTTATTCATTTTCATGAGAGGTCTTCATAATTTCCAGGATGCCTTGAAATAATGATAATGTATTTTCCTTCTACAAATAATTTGTCATTCTAGACCATATGTAGCCAAGAGAACATTAAAATGGGACATGCTTTAACTGGCATTCGCAGCACATGCCCCTAAAAGTATTCACATTTTCTTCCACCTTATATTTTATACTTGTAACTTGAGCCCACAACAATTGTACATTTTTAAATCTATAAAAGTGTATTATTGGAATGTATAAACAGTCTATATTAGTTATTTTTATTTTTCAAATATTTGCAATAACTTAGAATGTACGTGTATATGTGAATGCTTATGATAAGGACTATGATTGGCTTTTGTGTGTGTGTGTGTGTGTGTGTGTGTGTGTGTGTGTGTGTGTGTGTGTGTGTGTGTGTGTGTGTACTTTTTTGCATATAATATTTTGCCAGTACTCATAGTTTGGTCTTATGTGCATTTGTTGTAGGACCTTTATGATTTTTGGTTTGGAATACATTTGGGACCCACTGCTAATGTAGCTGCATATTCCAAGAACATGGCACAGTTTTCCACTTATACTGTACTGAACAGCCTATTGTTAATGGCCTGTGTGTTTGGCCTAACTGACTAATAAAGACTTGTAGGCCATTGTGAATTTGAGTATCAGTATGCTGGAACACTTGTAAGCTCTTAAAGAGTAATCTGCATGTCTCACATGATACTTTCATCAAAGGAGGCTTGTAATTATTCTCCAATTTGATGCTATATGTATTTGCTTTGGCACTTTTTAAATCTTACATATGTTATATATATAAATATGTAAGTGTATGTGTGCATGTATGTATGTATACATGTGTGTGTGTATAAAATCAGCAAAATCTGTGAGTATGTGAATGGTGAAAAGGGTGCACATGTAAAAAAACATAAAAACACAGCACCTGACTTTACCAAAAAATATATTTTAATGAAAAATGGTATGGTTAATGTTAGATCCAGACTGGGTGACCTTACAGAATTTCTATCCTGACAGAAGTTGTGCAGGTATTAAACACTACTATGTACTGTTGATGTAGAAAATTAATATACTTAGTTCCACATTCCAAAGGAGTAAAAGCAATAGAATATTGATTAGATAAAAGTAGACTTTTATCATGTCAATTCAGTCAATTCAGATAGATGTGTTATCCATTGTGCTGCAAATTAATGTAATTCATTTTGATGGTAAATGTCATTTACAATCTCGTGGGACTGCTATGGGTGCTATGTTTGCCCCCTTCTTATGCAGATATTTATGATGGATATTTTGAACATTAGTTTATATGTAATTGTTCTCACAATACATTTGGCTCACGTTTAATCATGTGGCAGAGATTTTTGAATGATGTATGAGCTTTTTGGGATGGCAATATTGATGAGTTTAACAGATCTGTTAAGTATCCAAGTAGCAATGATATGTAGTTTAAGTTTACAGATGAATATAGTTTAATATAGCAATAACCGAAGAAGTGGGTGTGGTATATTGAAGATATACACATGGTTGGTGTGGTTAAACAAAGTCAACTGTGGGTAAATCTTTAATATACCTCATCATGGAGTCAGTTATTGCTATTATACAATGACATTATTAAAGAAAATAAAATCTTACTTTTCTTAAATAATGTCTTTGTATGATGGCTCAATGGTGGTGTTCTGCTTTCATTGGCTATCCTGCTGCTTTTTATGATGTACTGCTCATGCGTATGGGACTTAAGTTCCCATGTTTACGCAGTACATCAGTGCTTTGGAAAGGAAGCAACAGAGAAAGGAAGATCTTCGCTGCCCCCCCTTTTTTTAAATAAGGTTGAAATTCAGATACTTTAGAGGTACGAGAGAGAGAGAGAGAGAATGAAGAAAGTACAAGGAAAATTATAGGATCATAGGAGATTACTAGGCCTACCTCACAGCAAGAGGTTCTCTGGTTCGATTCTCGGCTGGGGTGCCTCCTGTGCGGAGTCTGCATGTCCTCCCTGTGGTCGTGTGGGTTTCCTCCAGGTACTCCGGTTTCCTCCCACATCCCAAAGACATGCTGTAGGTGGACTGGACACTATAAATTGGCCCTAGGCATGAGTGCATGCATGTGTGTGCCTTCTTTGGAAGGTTGGGCGCCATGCTGGCAACTCGACACTGTAAAACTTCACTGCCAATCATGAGCAGACAGGTGATCCGCTGTGGTGACCTCTAACCGGGAAAAGCCGAAATAAGAAGAAGAAGAACGAGATTACTAGGCTAATGGCCCTGGGGCCCTTACAAGCCTAGCCAAGAGTTAATTAGGCATGTTTATTTAGTTTTGAATAACGTATCTGATTTTCCGTAGTATTTTCTCCGTGCTGTCTCTCTCGTACCTCCAGACTGTCCAAATTTCTAATTTTATTTATATATATTTTTTTTTATGGTGAAGAAAACTTAAAAAAAATTATAGCATATTTATTTAGTTAGTTATGTTATTTTATTTTACATTTGTTTACCAGGATGGTCCACTAGGCTGAAAAAGAGCCCCTTTTCAGTGGAGGCCAGGGAAGAAAAGCTCCACATTAACAACAACATACAATAAAGTGTCACAATTAAATACAGCATAGGTACTCACATCGATAAACATAAAACTTTTAGTAACAGTGTCAAGTATATTTACAACTTATGGAGACATGCTCCACATTCACAAAAACTTGCAATCAAAAATCTCTGGTAGATACAGTATAGGTAGCATCTCAGTAACAAAAATTTCAATGTACAGTTAGAATTTTGATGAATAGGTAAAAAAGTTCATCTAGACAGAGAATGAACCCGTTTACATCCATTTGAGTCTAGCAAGTAGGTAGCAAGGTATTTGCTAATAAACAGTAGCAGTAGTACAGAATAGAGGAGACACACAATATGAAATGATAGGGAAAAGAAAAACTGGCAGTGTGAGTCTAAGCGGATACAATATGAGCTTTAGAGTAGTACTGCAGTGGAGTCTAGTAATAGACTAGAAATATTACTATAGTGCAGGTGTAGTAAGCTGTAGTAATGGAAAAAAGTCCAGGCAAGTGGACTTTTTTCCATTGGTATACGCTCGATTTACAATGGGCACACTGGTTGGGCTGACCAATCAGCATGCTCATTTTTGATCGTTAATGGCCAATCGTTGTATAATATTGATTTTTAGATGTCTCTATTACTAAAGTATTAGATAGTACTATGGATACTGTATTGTATTGTAAATCATTTGGTAGAAATTCTTTGCTGGATGCATCTAGTCACCCCACCTATTTGTTGTTAAAACATTCCTTATTTATAAATGTTAAGGGTTATTTAAGCGCTTTTCGTCAAGTTTCAGACTTCATCAGAATAAAATCACATGATCATGACAAACATATATGCATCACCCCACCTAACCCTTGGTCAGTGTAATTACATCATTTCCTCTAAAAAAAAAAATACAAAGTTAATAAAAATTGTTAAAACTTGATATTCTTGCAAAAAATCAAAATAAAAATAAAACTAATAAACCTATAAGAAATACATTGATTTTAATTTTAAAACAGAACTCAAGGAAATTCTGTCATTAAGACCTGGTACTTGGCAGGCATTAGTTTTAATCTGCCATGTCAATTCCTTAAATTCTAGACATTCATCCGTTGGTCCCCCTCTTGCTCCAAGGTCAATATGCTCTATGGTCCCAAACTTAAAAGTATGTGTGAGGCACGCAGTGTTTTTATTCCTGATGTCATGCAGGTGTTGATATACCCTTTGCCTCAGTGTTCTTTTGGTCTTACCAATGTAGAACCTGTCGCATAGATCACACAATGCGACATACACAACCTCCTTTGAGTAACAGAAGTATTTCTTCTTAGGTTTTACCATACTATAACCAGTGATTCTGATGGCCTTACCTTGAAACATGGCTGGACACTGACTACATCTCCCACAGTTGTAACAACCACCCAGTGTGGGTGCACTAGAGTCTCTTTCTAATAGGTCCTTTAGACTGACTTCCCTCTTGTAAACTGTAGTGGGCTTATATTCCCACTACTGAGTGTACTTCGTTATCAATAGTGAAAATGTCCCATAATCTACATATAGTGTTCCTGATGTCATAGAAGTCAACACGAAAAGGAAGAATAAAAGCTCTTGAGAAACTATCCTGTCTCTCAGTCTGGATTGCTCCAGTGGGACCATTCTCATTGGACAATAGGCAAAAAATGTCCTGATTTCCCTTTTTCTAATCACCTCATTGGCAATGTCCTGAACAAAATTGCCAGGGTAACCCCTTCCGGTCAGCATGTTTTTTAACGTGGCACACTCACTCAAAAAATCATCCAGTCCTGACACCATTCTAGCTAACCTACCATACTGGCCCTTGACGAGGGCTCTTTTTTGGTGCACCAGGTGCCAGCTGTCAGAATGCAACAATGAGTTTGAGTATGGTGGCTTCCTATACAAATGAGAAGTGAAAGCCTTGTTTACATAATCTTTTTTGACTGTTACATCCAGAAAATTCAGTTGGTCGTTATCTCTGGCCATGGTGAATTTAAGGAAGGAGGTGGTTTGGTTAATGTAAATTAAGAACCTATCTAGTTCTTCTTCATTTCCCTTCCAGAAAATCACCAGGTCATCAAGGTACCGCCCGTATAGTGCCCAAGAGTCTTTGTAAGTTGAATTTAAAATAAATAAATCCTCCCAGTGTGCCAGCACAATGTTGGCAAAACTGAGGGCACAACAGGCACCCATCGCTACTCCTTGCTTTTGTTTAAAAAGCTGGCCCTCGAAACAAATGAAATTGTTTTCGAGCACAAGCTCCGTATATGTACATACAGTCAATATGGTGTTATGCGCTAGACTAGAGTTGAAACACAAATATTCATAAAACCACTCCAAGCCCTCATGGTGTTATGTTACACCTCCAACAAAAAGCAAATATACCAGAAAGCTCAAATACACCAAACAAGAAGGAAAGGTAGAGCCAAGAGAAGTCAGGGGGATGGAGGGAGGGTAACCTGGACTGCAACAGTGAATGCACTCGAACATCTACATTTATGGTAAGTGTACACAACTGTACTATGTTCTTCATGTTTCGCTGTTGCAGTCATTACATTTGGGTTGATTCCCAAAGCTAAGGAAGGGAGGAGGAAGTTAGAGAGCATTAGGGCCAGTTATTAAGCCCTGCAAAACTGCAGTGGAAAAACCAGCTCTGGATTTAGAAAAAAATAGGCATGTGGTAATGCTTGGTGAAAGTATACACAGATCTCCAGGTAGCAGCTTCTAGGATGTCCCTGGTAGGGACTCCTCTGAGAAAGGCTGTAGAGGTAGATGCAGCCCTGGTGGAATGTGTTCTAATCCCCTGTGGGGTAGATTTTCCATGGAGCTTATATTAGAAATGAATGCAATGGGCTATCCATTTAGAAATGGTTTGCTTTGAAATGGCCTTCCCCTCTGCCCCTGCAGCAAAGCCAACTAGCAGTTGTTCTGATTTTCTGAGAGGCTTAGTCCTGTCCAAATAAAATCTAAGTTGTCTGTGCATGTCCAAAGAGTGCAGTATTCGTTCTCCTTTGTTTGATTTAGGGCCACACTAGACACCACCTTGGGCATAAAGGAAGGATTGGTCCTGAGGGAAACCCTGTCTGCAGGGAAGATAATGAAGGGCTCCACTGCCATGAGGGCCTGTAATTCGGACACTCTTCTTCCTGAAGTGATGGCTAGAAGGAAGGCTGTTTTCCAAGAAAGGAATTTCAACTCTGCAGTTGCAGCTGGTTCAAATGGAGGGAGAGTGAGCTTTTCCAATACAAAGTTAAGGTCCCAGGCTGGAGTAGGGGCTTGCCTGGGGGATCTTAAATTTTTAGCCCCTCTGAGGAATTGCTTTAACAGGGGGTGAGAGAAGAGGGGTGGTTCAGTATTACAATGTGTTGAAATGGCAAAGGCATGAATTTTAATTGACGAGAAGGATAGGCCCTTGTGTAGCACTTCTGTTAAGTACTGAAGAATATGAGGTAAGCTGGGCACCGTAGTGCCCATACCCTGAGTCTGGCTCCAGGAACAGTATCTTTTCCACTTTTCAGCATAGGATTTTCTAGTACTAGGTCTCCTTGCTTCCAGAATGACATCTAGCACCTGCTTACTGATGGATGCTATTGGAGAGCTCAAGGAATTAGCCAGGCTGCAAGGTTCAGGGTTTGAAGCTGAGGGTGCAGAATCTGGTCTGCCTGCTGGAACAGCAGAGAGGGTGTCTGAGGTGGGTGCCATGGATCCAGCAGTATCATACTGCACAAGAGGGGGTACCAGTGCTGGCGAGGCCAGTCTGGCACAATCAGTATTGTCCTTGGTTTGTCCTTTTTGATCTTTAGCAGAACATTCGAGAAGAGAGGCAGAGGGGGAAGGGCATAAACTGAGAGGCTTTCCCAGGTAAAGGACAGGGCATCCACTTTCCAAGCTTGACTGTGGGGAGTCCTTGTGCAGAATTTTGTCCAATTGGTAGTTCTGAGGGGAGGCAAACAGGTCTATCCCTGGAGTCCCCCATTTGTTCCTCAAGAGGTTGAATATTTTTGGTTCCAGTTTCCATTCGTGTGGGTCCATGAGATTTCTGCTTAGGTCATCTGCCAGTGAATTTAGCTTGACTGGCAGGAATTGAACTTGTAGGTGCACTTGGTAGCTCAAGGCTGTGCTCCACAGAGACATGGCTAGTCTGCAGAGAGGGTACGAGTGGGTTCCCCCCTGCTTGTTTATGTACCACATAACTTTGGTGTTGTCTGTCTTTACCAATAATTGTCCTGGAAGGATGTGGTCTTTGAAGGCTGTCAGGGAATTCTGTATAGCTAGCATTTCTTTTTGGTTGATATGCAGGTGCATCTGACTCAGGCTCCATTTGCCCTGAATGCACCGCCCTGCCAAGTGAGCCAATGAACTAGTCCGTTACTTTAAAGTCTGAGGTTAATACAGGATTAGAAATTACACAAGACACCAAGGCTCAAACTTAATTTATTAAACAAAAACTTACTAAATAAACAGTAAAACTAATACTAAATAAACAGAAAAACTAATAGATCATGTACTTACAAGCATATACATAAACAAAATCATCTTTGCCACTGATAGGGAGACTTCAATCCTATCCAATGCAGCTATCTGTTCAGTCAAGGCAAGGCTGACACTGGCAAATTGTCTCTAAGTTCAGTTCAGGCTGGTGCTGTGATCAAATCCGGATGATGATGATTTCCATTTTAGCCTTTGAGCTTTTATAGTCTTGAACAAACAACAGGGTCAACAGGTTCAACTAATGACATATTGATCACAAGCTCATCATGAGTTGATGGAATATTGTAGAAAATATGACATTACAAGCTCAGCATGAGTTGATGGAATATTTTAGAAAACTACAGATCATTTCCTAAGTTGTAAACAAGTCTCATAATGTCTGGTCTTGTGCCTTACTTCCCTTTTTCAAAGAACAGTTAGCTCACAAACTTGTGATATAGTTCCTCTTTGAAATCCCCACATTATGGTAAACATTTTTTAAACTGATAACTTATAGGTTAACAAAAGTTCAGTAATACCAGTAATCAGTGAGCAAGGCCTGCTCTTAAGCATACTGTACTGTTACAATACTAGCAGCATATAGTGAGGTAGTGGCATATCAAGATCTAGCAATAATCAATCCAGCAATAATTAAACATACACAGTGATATGTGGCTCGAGGCATAACAAAAACTGGTAGACTGTGTGGATCCATCACAGCCACCCATGCATAGTCTGATGCGTCTATAGTCAGGGTTTGTGCGGCAGGGGTTAGATTGAAAGGGAGCCCCTTGTTGAGGTGGCAGGCCTCTGCACACCAAAGGGACTCTGTCTTTATACAAGGAAAGATAGGAATCATTGATTCCAGGTCCTGAGAATGTTGACAGCATAGGCTTTTTAGATACCATTGTAGTTTCCTCATATGCAGTCTTGCATATGGAATTAGTAGAATACAAGAGGCCATGAACCCCAGGGCTTGCAGGATTTTCCTTGCAGATAGCTGGGTCTTTGTGGCCAGTAGTTTGAAGTAGGCTGTCAAATAAACTTGTTTCTCTGGCATGAGGTAAGCCATCTGGGAAGTTGTGTTCAAGCTTGCTCCCAGGAATACAATTTGTTGGCAGGGTACTAGATGAGATTTATTTTCATGTATGGTGTACACCAGTGAGGTTAGAAGTTTCTTTACAAATGCCAGATGTTTTAGTAGCATGCCCTGGCTTTCTGCCTGAATTAGACAGTCATCCAGATATGGGTATTTTGAATATTTCTTTGCCTGCAAAATGCAATGACTGGAGCTAGGCACTTTGTGAATAGCCTGGGCACAGTAGATAAGCCAAAGGAAAATACAGAGAACTGATAGTGTATGTAGCCTGCTCTGGAGCGTAGGCATTTCCTGCAAGATTCTCTTATTGGAATGTGCAGGTAAGCTTCCTTTAAGTCTAAGGTTGCCAACCAGGCATCTTTGCCTAGCATAGGCAGCAGCTGTTGAAGTGTTAGCAGTTTGAATTCTGGGATTACCAAAAAGGTGTTAAGAATAGAGAGGTCCAGGATAGGACGCCAAGAGCTGTCTTTTCTGGGTACCAGGAAAAGTCTTGAGTAAAAACCTGGTCCCCTTTCTTCTGCTGGGACAGGTTGAATAGCCCTGATACTTCGAAGAGAGCGAACCTGCTGTTGAGCCTCTGCCCACTGATTTGGATGTAGGTCTGGCCACCCATTTGGGGTTGGTAAGGTGTGGAAGTGGAATCTGTATCCTTGGAAAACTATATTTAAAACCCATTTGTCCTGGGTAATGAGTTCCCAGTTTTTTTGCATGCAGGGCGATCTTTCCCCCCAAGGGAGCGGGCAGTTGAGCAGGGCTTGGAAGGGTTAAGGTTAAGTCATTTTGTCATTTTTCCATAAGGGGGAGTCTTACTACTTCCAGCTTTAGAAGTGGGAGCCCCCCCACTGCTTAGGCCTGTGTGTACCTTGAGACTGTAGCCTAGGTGGTCTGCTGTTCCTGGGTTTGGACTGAGGAGGCCTGGAAAAGACTGGAAAGGACCAATTCTTAGAAGGTCGATGCCTACTAAATCTGGGAGGCTGTACTTGCAGGAAATCTTTAACAGTTTGCATAGATTTAGCTTTTTCCTCCATCTTTTTAAGAACTTCTGCTTTGTTGCCAAACAGGCAGTCTTGGTTTAAGGGAGCATCCAGTAATTTAGCTTTAACATGATCTGGTAAGTTTTGCTCCCAAGCTTGCCTTCTAAGTACAGACCCAGTGACAGCAGCCCTGCAAGATGCTTCTAAAGAGTCAAAACCACATTGCAAAGTATGTTTACCAACTTGTTCAGCAGAATGCATTAAATCTTGTAATTCTTTATGTTCAGCACAGTCAGGAATCAACATCATTTTCTGTTTAGGTAGTCCCAAAATATGCTGTTGATACTTTAACATATGAAACTGGCAGTTTAAGGCCCTAATGGCCAAAGTATCAGAAGTGTATACCTTCTTATCCCATCTGTCCAAGGCCCTGGAATCTCTATCAGAGGGGGTAGGGTTTTTGGCAGTAGTAGCCTTAATGCCTTTTGGTCCTTGGGAAATGGTCTCTGGATCCGCAATAGGATTCTTGAAGAGGAACTTGTGAGAGTCAGGTACTCTGTAATACCTGTCAGGTTTTCTGAAAGCTGGAGGTAAAGTGTCTGGGGCCAGGCTAGATTCCAAGAAGGCATCATCTGCAATGTCCAGAACAGGAGGCATAGCTAAAGGCCTGTGTTGAGGGAGGAGTAAGAATTCCCTAAGCCTCTTTTTGGAGTCAGAGTAATCCTGGCTTTCCCAGCGGAGATGCTCCCTAAGAGAGTGCAAGGTTTCACCAAAAGAAAAATCTTCTGAAGGGGAAGCAGAGGGAATGGAATCCTCTGCATCAGAATCCTCATAGGTAGATAAGGGCAAATCCTGGTAATCAGAAGAAACTGAAATTTCAGAATCCTGATCAGAAGAATCAGAAGGAAAATCAGTTCTAGGTCTCTTAGAGGGGGAAGGATTCCCCTAATTAAAGTAATAAGGTATTTGGCCATTCTTATCATTTGTTTTTTAGGCATATGGGCCTGACCATGTGGTTTGGACGTCGGTTTTCTAGGCGTGGGTCGAGTTTTAGCCCTTGATGAAGAAGATGGCATCGGTTTGAAATGCATGGCTGTAGGCCTGAATACACCCTCAGAAGCCAGTGCTTGCACAGAGGCTCTGGACCCATCCAAGGTACAGACATCCGCAGGTTCCATAGTCGAAAAAGCATCTCGTGGCATACCGGACTCTGAATGGGTCTCAGCAGAGGCCTGCGAATATGAAGTAGCGGGTATCAGGGGCTGCGTAAGCACCTCACTGAGCACCGGCGAACTGGCGACTAGCTTAACGGAAGCGTCGTCGGCAGTTTTGGACCTATGCAGTCTGTCTCTCTCTTTATGTTTTCTCGGAATATCGGTAGTCGGATGGCTTACCGAAGCCATTTCTGGATAGTTAGAGTACCAAAATAATTTGCTGCAAAAATAGACAGACAACGAATAGTTCGGGGGTTGAATAAAGCACAAAACCGACAGTGAGGGACATCGTGGTCTGGGCCTACGCAAGGAATGCAGTACGAATGAAAATCTTTATGAGGTATTTGCTTTCCACAGGTAAGACAATTGTTAACTTTTACTGACATCAGTTTAAGAGCAAGAAAAAGGATCCCCAACGGAGTACTTAGCTTTTTTGAAGACTTCGGTTCTGAAACGCGAAAACGAAAATTTCAGGAGTTGGCCAACCGGCACTTGCAAACTGCTTCTGCTTCGAGCACCGCTCGGCAAGAAAGACTGATGTAATGGTGTCAGCTGCATGTTTTATACCCCTGACGACCTGATGTCATGGAAGAAGAGACAGCATCCGACGTAGGAATCCAAGACTCTGGTATTCAGGCAGGCTGAGGGCTACCTGCAGGCAGATAACCCAAATGTAATGACTGCAGCATTGAAACACGAAGAACATCTAAGTATGGCATGGACAGATTACAAAAAAAGCATATGACAGCATCCCACATTCATGGATAAAGGAGTGCTTACAGATGTATAAAATACACCCTGTATTGATCAATTACATTACAGTGACCATGAAATAGTGGCAAACCGCTATGCAGTTAAGCCATGATAAAGGACAAATTATTATCCCAGGGATAAAAATTCAAATGGGGATATTCCAGGGTGACTGTCACCACTGCTGTTTTGTCCTGCCGTTAACCCATTAAGCAGATTTGGTCATGGTTACAATTTGGCTCCTAAATAACAAGAGTGAACAGTTCATAAGATGACGAGCTGAAAGCACAACTGAAAGTGGTCAACACTTTCTCAGAGAATATAAGAATGTTATTAGGTCTTGATAAATGTACAAAAGCAACATTTACAGCTGGAAGGCTGCAGTACCACAAAAATATCTGTCTAAAACAGTAATGTGACATTAAGGAACTTGAGCAGGAGGGAGTATATAAATATTTAGGAACTGATGAAGGATTGACAATAAAATATGAACAAATGCGAACAAAACTCAATAAGGAATATTTTAGAAGACTAATACTGAAGAGTCCTGCCATCTAGGAACAAAGTCCAAGCTATAAGCCAGTTTGCTCTTCCTGTTCTAATTTACAGTTTTGGGGTGATGGTACTGAAAAGGTATTGGATCAGTTATACAGGAACACAATAAAAATGCTTCAAGCTTATCAAATGATACTTAAAAATCTCATTCTGAAGAAGGTAAGGGCCTCCTTGAAATTGATTACATGTATAGATCTGCAATTGTAGGACTGCATACGTATCTGCAGACCTCATTAGATCCAAACATAGTGAATGTTTTGAAACAAAGAGAACAAATCTAAGATGATATTCCTGCTTAGTTTAACACAAGCATATCAGTGTCAAGCAAGAATGGAAACCAAACTAGACAGCAACAAAAATCAGGCAGCAACTGAATGTGCCAAAAAAAAAAAAAGAAAGAAAGACTGTAAGGAGAAGGTTCAGATGGGAAAGCAAGAAATGTGGAAAAGGTATAAATACACTTGCAAGTGCAGAAAACTCATGGAACAACCTCATGTCAATCAGGATCTGACGCAAGAATGGTTAAGAAGAGGTGAAATTAAACCAAAAGATGAAAGGATAATAATAGCAGTCCAGGACAGCAGACTATGTACATGTTGGTTTACAAAGTCCATTAAACATGTGGGAGAAACAGAAAAAAGCTTGTTCAGGAAAAAACTACTGGAAACAGTTAACACATCTTGTTGCTGGGTGTGATTGTGCAAACATTACAATACTGAAGTAGCTGAGAAGCATTGGAAACATTAGCCACGAACCATTATACAAAATGATGAAGTTTATATCACATGGGATGACCCATTATCAACAGTTCAAAAACAGATGTGAGAAAATCAGCTCTAGTAGTCAATGAAAATAAGACAAGAGTAGCACTGATCACTGGTATTGCTACACCCAGTGATTAGTGTCTTGCATACAGAGGCAGAAAGTTATGAAATACTAGGATTTGCAGGAAAAAATAAGGGCAATGTGGAAGGATACCCAGACAGTTAAAATAGTAGGGGCAATGGGTCTTATAAAAAAGAATTTACAGTTTTATTTAGATATACTGTCAATACATAAATAACAGGAGGAGTCATTTCTGGGCACATTACTGGTGCTGTGAAGAGCACTTTTGGCTAACATCAGAGTCTGAAACAATACTAATTTCACAAACTTTAATTATACTTTGACTTAGAAATGGGGTCCATTCCAGCAATTATAGCAGAAACCAAATAGACTTGGAGAAACTAAACCATGGAAAAAAGCCTAAACAAATTACTCACTCTGTTGAAAATGTAATAAATTTATGAATTTCAAAATCTTTGTGGGGATTAAACAAACTGACCATAATGCAGTCTTCTTTGAAATAAAACTGAAACCGAAGATCCCTTCCTCCACTGGGTGTAATTAGAAAGTTAATAAAAACCACCTACTCCTAAGTGATAGAATGGCAAGCTTCAAATCCCCAACAAAGAAAGTTAACTCCCCTGAATACACAGAAATGTATACCACCACACTACACCTGCATGTAAATAGCTGCCGCTGTATCCCACAGGAACAAGTGCAGGGCAAACCCCAGAAACAAACCCATACGGTGGAACTATAATATCAGCAAGCTTTATAATAAAAGGAAAATAATTTTGACCAAAAGTTAGAAGAGTAATTTCCAGAATGTTAAAGTCCTTGTCACTTAAATGAACAAAACAACTCAGGAGCTTGATAAAATCCACCAGAGTAAACTTTGAAGCTAAAATAGCTACCTGAGTCAAAGACGATCACAAGGCATGTTTTAGTTATGTTCATAATCTCAAAGGCACAATACAACAATGTGCTGAGCTGTTTATGAACAATGTTAGCTATAATGAGGCTGAAGATATAGCAAATCTACTGGCTGATAAATTTAGTTGTAACTTCACCCCTCTCTCTCTTCTCTCTGTCACTTAAGATATACCTGAAACTGTCTCACCTCTAGCTATCCCACAAGACAAAGTCCTAGAAGTGCTATTAAAAGCCACAATACTACACTGATGAGTCCTGACAATATCTCTGGAAGCATCTAAAATGGCATAAAGCATGATTTAGCCATTCCCTTAACAACACTGTTCAATCTCAGCTTCCATAAAGGTTTTGTGCCAAGTAAATAAAGACCAGCTACTGTCATACCCCTGCACAAGGGAGGACCTTCCACAGAATTAACGACCCTGAAATTAAAGACCCATAAGTCTGACTAGCCTCATACGCAAAGCCATGCAATGACTTACCATGGAACTAATTAACCAGGACATAGGGAACCTCCAAACAATGGACCCATCTCAGTTTGGATTCATCAAGGACAGGTCATGGTTACTCAGCCTGGTGGATTTTTTTTTGAAAAGTCACCAAAGCAATGGATGAAGCCAAAGCAGTACACACTGCATACCTCGACCTGAGCTTCTGACAATTCCCCATTTAGGCATGGTAGAAAAGCTAAATAAACTACGAATAACCCCTATGTTACCCGCTGGATTGCCACCTGGCACACAGATAGGACACAGATAATCAAAACAATGGAAGGTATCACAAAAGTCACCAGTACAGTCCCCCAAGGTTCTGTGCTGGAACCTCTACTATTTGGCATCTGCTAGGGGCAGTCACTGAATCCCCAAATGACTTAGTCATCCTGCCAGAAGGTTTGTCCCAAATAAATAATTGGGGCCAAAATCATGGACTGAAACTACATGCCAAAAAATGCTTCACTGTATCCTTTGGAAAGTCATCTACCCCTGGGAACTACCACACTGACTATATGCCTCTAACAGTTTACCCAGTTGCTTGGCATTTGCAAATTTATGTGGACAGTGACTTAACTTTTGACCAACATGTGTCCATTGTTGTAAGAAAGTACTTCTAGAGTATACAGCTTATAAACAAAAGGATTGTCCCTAAATCTAGGAATGTCATTGTCCCCCTTTACTCATCCCTCATTAGGCCAGTCACTGAATATAATGCTACCTTTGGCATGTATATGTCCATGCACTTGCAACAGCTGGAACACTCAGAGACACCTTACAAAAAATACAAGGCCTAAATAACATGTCCTACATCGGCTGACTGAAACCTGTCACTATGCTCGGTATCCGACAGACTGCTAAGACGTGACCTGTGTCTGGCATACAAGGCATCCTCCGACCCATTACTAATGGATTTCCTGCACATCAGCGAGTCAAATGGCATAATAAACACTTGGTCTAGAGATCTAAACCTCATCTGCAACATCAACAGAACAGTTTGGAGGGATAAGTGTATATTGCAGAGGATACCACTGCTCTGGAACAGACTCCCCATCCACAGAAAACAAAGTTCATCCTTGCCCATATTCAAGTGAAACTTAGACCTATGCATAGGAAACAGATAATTTAACTCAGGACTGCCCTCTGAACTACTAATGGACAGAGGCAGCTCCTAAGTGTTTTATCCCATTCATGGGTCCCCTCACATTATCTGTGGTATGATTCCAGTTATTCTCATTAGAGGTAATATATAATTATTGACTGTGGGATGGGTAAGGCCATTCTATAAGCAAACAGGATAGATTATTTTGAACACAAAAGGGAAATTGTCTAGGTTTAAAATGGCCTGCAAGGGCAGCTAGCCTAGTACTTACCTATGAACCTATTAACTGATGTAAAGAACTTAATTTTAACAATATAGGAACAAAATACACATTTTCCACAACAGCAACAGCCCACTGCTTTACTTCTGAAATATATCTAACAAGATGTATCCCTAACTCCCACTAGCCTTCCTATGTGAGTGGGAACATTTCTGTGGAACTACAGTACTGAAAAATATATCTGAAGTAAAGATATGCCAAAACTGACCCATAAATGCCTTAATTTTATGAACGTTACTTCCATATGTTGTCACAAAATGTAGAGATGTACTGGCATTTAGAAACCATTTATTCTTATATACTAAAAGATCACATCTGATTTTCTTAACACACTGCTTAGCATTCATTACCACCTTACTACAATAACGTCTAGCTATAAATCTAATGTGCAACTGTTTTGCTTGTACATCCTATTCTTTGTCCTCATTATAAATCTGTCTAACCCTTAACATTGAAGTAAACAAAGTAAAACCACTCAAAAGCAGCAAATAGATGAAAGAAGTGTGCAGAACAGACCACCAGCAAAATCCAAGTTTATTTAAGCGCTTTTCCTCAAGTTTCAGACTTCATCAGAATAAAATCACATGATCATGACAAACATATATACATCACCCCACCTAACCGTTGGTCAATGTAATTACATAATTTCCTCTAATAAAAAAAAAAAAAACATTTTTACAAAGTTAATAAAAATGATTAAAACTTGATATTCTTGCAAAAAAGCAAAATAAAAATACAACTAATAAACCTATAAAAAATACATTGATTTTAATTTTGAAAACAGGACTCAAGGAAATTCTGTCATTAAGACCTGGTACTTGGCAGGCATTAGTTTTAATCTGCCATGTCAATTCCTTAAATTCTAACCATTCATCCGTTGGTCCCCCTCTTGCTCCAAGGTCAATATGGTTTATGGCCCCAAACTTAAAAGTATGTGTGAGGCACGCACAAATGTGCTTGCACAAAGCACTGTTTATGTTTTTATTCCTGATGTCATACAGGTGTTGATACGCCCTTTGCCTCAGTGCTCTTTGGTCTTACCAATGAAGAAACTGTTGCACAGATCACACACTGTAACATACACCACCCCCTTTGAGTAACAGAAGTATTTCTTCCTAGGTTTTACCATACCATAACAAGTGATTTTGATGGCCTCACCTTGAAACATGGCTGGACACTGATTACATCTCCCGCATGTGTAACAACCACCCAGTGTGGGTGCACTAGAATCTCTTTCTAATAGGCCCTTTAGACTAACTTCCCTCTTGTAAACTGTAGTGGGCTTATATCCCACTACTGAGTGTACTTCGTTATCAATAGTGAACATGTCCCATAATCTATATATAATGTTCCTGATGTCATAGAAGTCAACACTAAAAGGAAGAATAAAAGCTCTTGAGAAACTAACCTGTCTCCCAGTCTGGATTGCTCCAGTGGGACCATTCTCATTGGACAATAGGCAAAAAAAAGTCCCGATTTCCCTTTTTCTAATCACCTCATTGGCAATGTCCTGAACAAAATTGCCAGGCTAACCCCCTCCTGTCAGCATGTTTTTTTTTAACTTGGCACACTCACTCAAAAAATCATCCAGTCCTGACACCATTCTAGCTAACCTACGATACTGACCCTTGACTAGGGCTCTTTTTTGGTGCACCAGGTGCCAGCTGTCAAAATGCAACAATGAGTTTGAGTATGGTGGCTTTCTATACAAATGAGAAGTGAAAGCCTTGTTTACATAATCTTTTTTTGACTGTTACATCCAGAAAATTCAGTTGGTCGTTATCTCTGGCCATGGTGAATTTAAGGAAGGAGGTGGTTTGGTTAATGTAAATGAAGAACCTATCTAGTTCCTCTTCACTTCCCTTCCAAAAATTCTCTGCTTCAGGCTGTTCCGTTGTATTTCTGGGCAATCTGGATAAGATATCAGTAAAGTAAAGAAGTTTTCCTTTTGTATAGACCATTTGGAAGTCGTACTTTTGCAATTTAAGCATCATTCTTTACAATCTTGCTGGAGCTGAATGCATAGGCTTCTTTAAAATAGTACTCAAAGGTTGTTGATCAGTTTCAATGTGCATATCTCAACCATGGATATAAACATGAAACTTGGAACATGCAAACACTATTGCCAAAAGTTCTTTCTCAATGTGAGAATACTGCATCTCAGTCAGGGTAAGTGTTCTAGATGAGTAAAGTACTGGCCTGCCTTCTTGAAGAATAACTGCACCTAAACCAAATGTTGAAGTATTGCAGGAAAGAGTTACTGGCTTGTTGACATCATAGTATCTTAATGTTGGCGGGGTAGCAATTTTCTGCTTGAGAGTTTCAAATGCTTTCTGGTGCTGCTCTAGCCATGATCAAGTAACACTTTTATGTGTGAGCTCTCTCAAAGGTGCTGTCAACTCATTGAAGTCTGGTATAAACTTACCTAAATAATTGACCATACCAAGAAAACGTTGTAGAGCTTGCTTATTATCTGGTGCTGGCATTTCAAGAATGGCTGCTTGTTTGGACGGGTCTGGTCTCAAGCCAGTACTTGTAAATAAATGACCTACACGTAACTTCTGGTAGTCTGAATTTGCACTTCAGAGGATTGAACTTTAAGTTCACTTCACGTGCTCTGTCTTGAGCTCTCTTAAGACTTCTGCCATGCTCTGCCTCACCATTGCCTCTGACCAATATATCATGCACTGTTATGGCACAAGGATAACCTGAAAAAAATTGCTGCATTGCACCCTGAAAGACTTCATTTGCAGAATTTATTCCAAATGGCATCCTGAGGTGAGGAATCCATATCTTCCAAATGGGGTATTGAAGTAGTCAGTAGTGAAGATGTGCGATCAAGCATCACTTGTCAAAATGAATTTTTTGCATCTAAGACAGAAAAAACAGTGGCATTCGGTATCAGGGCTGCAACGTATTTGACTCATTGAATCTCTTAATGTGCCCTTTGTCCTTTTGTTATATTAATTTTGCTCATTTAATCTCTTTTCATGCCCATTATACTTTCTTGTGTTCGTTTTAACTCTAAACATGCTCATTTTACTTTTTTGGTCTAATTCTGAACCCTTTATGTACTTTTCTAATGCTCTTTTTATCAAATAACTCTGTTTCAAACATTCTATATGATTAATGAGCTCTTTTATGTTTTTTGTTCGCTTAATAAATGTTTCTGTGCTATTCGTTTGCTTAATAATACATTTTGTGCCCTTGCAGTGCTCCATTTTATCTCTCTTAATAAATAAGTCGTTTGTGCATATTTTTTTTACCTTTGTCTTGTTTCGGGCCCTTTTTTTTACTTTCGGTTCTTTTAGTTTGCCATCGCCAGTACCTCTGCACCTCATGGCTCTGAAGAATAGCCTTTGCAATTCCAGTTCTGACACCATGTCACTCGCCAGCTCAGGATAAAACAGGCGAACATTGTGGGTTCTTGTTCAAGCAGCTTTATTGTATGCAAACATATCATAAATGAGGTTAAGTAACTTTAACTTATAAACAAATTAGCTATCATGCACATAGATGTTAACACTGGCTGCACCTTCAAAATGGCACTGAAGCTAAAACGTGCTTGGTATTTATATGTGCGCACAGATCTTGGGATTGCTTCTTAAAGGTACAAACACACCTGTTATTCTACACAATCTTTGGCTTGTTCAGCCCAGATTTCTTCCCATTTGGGTTATGCATCTCCAGAAGAGGAATCTAATGGCACTGATTCCCTGGGGGAGGATATCTCATTTGGGGAAACAATTCTTAAGATGGAGTTTTTCAAGTGGGATTGTTCTTTGGTATCGGACATCCAGAAAAGGTTCTATGACCTGCCACAGATGGACTCCCCTTCCCCATCTGCCATACCTCCTGTTCTGCCAGCCTTCATAGATGCCTTTGCTGCTGCTTCTAAGTGCCCATATTCTCAACCTCCAGCCCCCAAAAGGCCAGATAGCTTTTAGAAAGTGCTAGAGAACTCCAAATTCCTATTCAAATTTCCCTCTGCAGACCTTGCTACCATTTCAATTACTGCAGACAAGGCATCCAAGATGCTACTTTCCACTTCCCTGCTCCCCTCAAATAAGGAGAGCAAGCTACTCTGGCCTTCAGGGGCATTAATTATCAGACCCATATGGCCAGATATTCTTTGGCCCTTCTTTCGACACTGTCAAACAAGTAGCTGAACTTCCTGACTCTCCCACTAAGACTAAGCTTTCCTCCGTCCTTAACTCCTCAGCTCAGGTTACATGGCATTCCGTAAAGTGTAGCTATGATGCTGTGGAGGCATCAGCTAGAGTGTCTGCTTCTGGGTCAGTCCTGAGGAGGTATTCTTGTCTCAGGCTCCAACCTTTGCCTGATGGCATTAAGACAAAAATTGTGGATGCCCCCCAGACAACAAGGCATTGTTTGTTACCTCAGCTGCAGATCTTTTCACATCTCTTCAGGAGAAGGGCAAAGAGCTACAAGACCTGAAGCATATCTTTGTTTCCCGGGTGCCTAGGTTCCAGAGAAACTACTCAACTAGGACTGCCTTTGTTAGAAAGTCTGCAATCCCCAGTCTTCCAAAGGTAAGAGGGATTCCAGGAAACAATTTTCCTCTAAATCTACCTCTTCTACTCCCATACAGAAACAGCCCTTTCAGGATAAGCCAGGTAGTCTGTGACTACCCGCCTTCCAAGCCATTAACACCTCTGTCCCTTCGCCTCTCTCTGCTTGGAAACAGATAACTCTATCCATCATTTTGCAAGGATACTTTATAGTATGGAACACTCCTCCCCCATTCAGGGGTATTCCACAACTCAAGAAGAACAACTGGAACTCTTTCCCCAAGTCTGCTCCTACCTCCTTTTTCAGGGCACTATTCAGGTGTGCTGCTCTCCCAAGTAGGAAAAGATTTCTACTCCAGGATGTTCCTGGAGACCCATTCTAGACCTTTCCCATCTAAATACCTTTCTGAATGTTCCCACCTTTTGTATGTTAACCTTACCTGCCCTTCTTCCTCTTATCCTTCCTCAGGCCTTCATGGTGTCACTGGACATCAAGGATGCTTATCTTCATATTCCCATTCATCTGCAGTTCAGAAAGTTTCTTCACTTTGATATTGTTTCATCACATTTTCAATTCTGTACCTTACCCTTTAGATTGTCTGTGACCCAAGGGTGTTCACAAAATGCTTAGCTCATGTCATAACCTTCTGCAGGCTACAAGGCATACAGGTCTTTCCATACCTAGACGACCTTCTTCTCCAGGCTCAGACTCTAGACGTCCTTCAGGAGAACCTTTCCTTCATGATGTCACTGTTGGAGAGTCTAGGGTTCGCAGTCATTTACCAAAAATCTTTTCTGGTCCCTTCCCAGGCTCACATCTTTCTGGGCTTCAGGATCCAGTCAGACCAGAAAAGGTCCTCTCCCTCACTTTCTACTTCTAGGACCTCTTGCTCCCATAATCCCTGACTGCCAGGGAGTTTCTTCACCTCCTGAGGTTCATGCCTTCCACTGTTCCTATGCTCCCTCTAGCCAAGTTGCATATGAGGAAATTCCAGTGATTTTTGAGAGCAATACGGTTACAACACTCCCACACTCTGGAGTTTTGTTATCCCATTCCTGCCTTGCCTAAAAAAGGAATTACACTGGTGAATCCAGCGGGTGGCAAAGAATCCACATTTACCCTTGCAACCACCTCCTCACACTCAGGAGCTCTACACAGATGCTTCATACATGGGATGGAGAGCAGAACTGGACTCGTGCAGGGTCAGACATGTCTGGTCTCCAGCCCAGAAAAGGGAGCACATCAATATAAAGTAGATGAGGGCCCTGATCTTTGCTCTACAAATCTTCAAACCTCATCTTTTCCTGTGGGTTTTAAGATGGTTTACAGACAATACCATGGTTCTCTGGTATGTCAACAAACAGGGAGGCACAAAGTCCTACATCCTGTGCAGACTGGCTTTGTAGGCCTAGGAATTAGCTGTCCAGAGTCAACTTTCTCTCCAGGCGGTTTACATTCCCTCACCTCAGAATGTGGTGGTAGACACACTGAGCAGCTCCATGACTCAATACCATGAATGGATGTTACACAGGGTTGTGTTTCTACACATGGTCCATCAATAGGGTATACCTTAGGTACATCTGTTTGCCTACCCCATGAACAAGCAACTTCCCAATCTTTGCGCCAGGGTCCCAGATCCCTTATCATGGACACCCTATCTTTGTCTTATTTATTTATTTTATCTATTACATTTGATTATCGGGTAGTGTCCAACTGGGCTAGTAGCCCATTATCAGCAGAAACACGAGGAGAAAAGCTCCAAAAAATTTTAAAAAGTTACAAAAAGACAAATGTAGTACAATAAGATGCAGCAAGGGTACAAGCAAGGCACAACAAAATTTTAAAACGTCATGCAACTAAACAGAGATTAAAAATTTACATGAATATATACACAAAGCAAAATCGGGATATAACATAATTTAAAAGTGTAGAACATCGTGTAAGGAGTCAGAAAAGATTTTTTGTTTTGTATGCAAGTCAAAATTCCCAATATAGCAGTAGACTGAGAGAGAGAACTGTATTAGTAGACAGTGAAGGAGGGGTAGGAATAACTTAGCCAGAGGGTGTACAGAAGCATAACCAATAGTTTGAGAAATATCTCTTCCTCTCTTCTCCTACTTCCTCTTCTCTTCCTTTACTTCCTCTCCTACCCTGTACCTCATAAACTCCCCCAACCCATTCCCTTTCTCCACTATATACCACCTTTTATCTCTCCCACCTCACCTTCTTCTTCTCTGTCCTCTCCTCATATTTCTAACTTTCAAAAAAAAGCTTGTTTATCTGTACATAAATGTTTTACTTACATGTTTTTTCATCTGAAATGCCTGCACTTTTAATATGTTTAGACTATATGAATCTCACTTTTGTAAATCATTACCTAGGATTTGAAATGTTATGTCTTTTTTTAACAAATTGTATATTATCTCTTATTTTCACTGTTCTACTACTTTATTTACTTTGGTATAACTACTGTAAAATTGCCTATATCCTGTGGAGCTTTCCTCCCCGGGCCTCCACTGAAAACGGGCTCTTCTAGACCCACTGGACTATCCCATTCATCAAACTGTAATAAATAAATAAATAAATAATATTCTTTTAAGAGCCATTTGAAACCATTCCTCTTGGAAGGAGATGTTTCTTTATGCATTACCCCCTTCACACTTCTTCAAAAGGTCCTGTTGAAAATCCAACAGGAGCAATCAAAAATCTTGCTGGTGACTCCCTTTTGGCCAAAACAGCATTGGTTCCCCCTTCCTCTGCATTTAGCTAAGGGCAATCATCACAAGTTATGCCACAGAATAGACCTACTCACACAGGACAAGAGAACTTTAGTTCATCCACAGATGTCAACTCTACAACTGACCCTGTGGGTGATATATTTTTGATTCCCTTCAGATACCTCTTTTCTGAGGATGTGCTACAAGTTCTAGTTCTACAGGAGGCCAGAAAATCCACAACTGGCAACTAGAAAATCCTATGTTTCTAAATAGAAAAGGTTTTCCATCTGGTGTCTTAAAAAATGACTTACAACCACTGCTAGTGGATGTTCCACTGGTCCTGTCCTACCTGTGTGAATTACTGAAGAATGGGCTGGTCATACTCCTCAGTAAAAGCTCATTTATCTGCTATCTCTGCACATCTGCCTATGTCTCCCCCTTTAGCTTCCAGGTTGGAAGTCAAAGTCTTCTTAAAAGGCATCCTTCACATCAGACCACCAAGGAAATCAGTCCCTCCTCCTTGGGATCTCAAATTTGTCTTAGAAAAACTTACCCTGGCCCCTTTTGAGCCAACAAGTTCTGCTTCCCTGCAACACTGCCCTTGGAAAACAGTCCTTCTCATGGCCATTACGTCTGCCAGAAGGGTGTCTGAGTTACAGGCTCTCGTGTCCTCTTCCCCCTCCATTGTTTTCCACAGAGACAGGTTTTCCCCGTGCACAAACCCCTCCTTTACTTTATGCCCAAGGTGGTTAATGAGTTATCTGTCAATCAGTCCATCAATCTTCCAACCTTTTTCAATTCTCTTCAGTCCTCTAGCGAGAGGATCCTACACACTTTAGATGTGCACTGGCAACTCAGATATTACTTGGATAAAACCAAACCAATTTTGGAAATCTGAATGCCCTTTTGTTTCCTATCACCCAATGGCCCTGGGCTAGCCTGTTTCCAAGCAGACTATTTCCTCTTGGATTTCCAAAACTATTTCCTTCTGTTATGTGGCTCATGGAAAGAATCTACCCTTCCTTATTAGGGCACATTCCACTAGAGCAGTATCTTCCTCTGGTGCATTCTTTAAAGGCCTGGAGACCTGCTCTACCATGGAAGAAGCTACCTGGTCTTCTGTTCATACTTTCACAAAACATTGTAAACTTGATGGCATTTCCAGTCCAGAGCTAGTTTTGCCAGTGCTGTTCTGCATGGGTTTGTGGAGAATGTTTCTGCTCCTCCACCCAATTCTTCTGCATGAACTTTGGTACTCTCTCTCATGTTATGAATACTGCAGAATATGAATAGAAGGACATAGAATAGTTGTGTAAAATCTTACCATAACCATAGATATCCTCCTCTTCTATATGTTGCAGTATTACTCTCCCCCTTCCCCCTGATGCTTCCCTGTCTTCTGGTGACATGTTTTCTTCACCTTGCAGCAGGCTGGTGCCTTTTGCGGCATTCATTTCTAAGGTCTGGTACATGCCAACGTCTGTTTTATACCCTACGTCACTTTATGACTGACGTACATTTTGATTCTGTGCGATGTAGCATATACCTTACAGCAGCAGTAGACTTTGTATACTGGCCGGACCTATGAGTCAGCCAGAGGCGTACTCCCCAAATTTATGAATACTGCAGCATCTAGAAGAGAAGGACATCTATGGTAATGGTAAGATCTGATACAGCTATTCTTTCTGTAGTGCATGGAATGCTGAGAATATGCTCACCTTCCCTAGTATGTGTTCTGATCATAATAGCTCTTAGGGTGTGCTTAATATTCTCACACATCCTCCCTAAGCACCCCTATGATAGGGTCTCAATCTAAGAGCTAATAGCATTGTTTCACTCTGCTGTCCATGTCTCGCAACTATCCCTGAGTTTCTCTCATATTTTTGCTGTGTCCCTCTTTTTTTTTCCAATTTTCGGGTAAATCACTGAGGATTACAGCTAGGCATTTATGCCAGACATTAAAGTTTCATACTTCTTATTGTTCAAAAAATGTATATTGATGCAAAGCCAGTAAAACACTTTGTGCTTTTGCACTTTATTTTTTTTTTCTTTCTGTAACTGGTAGTGCAGGGAGTAGATAAAGCTCCATGCACTTCAAAGAATTATGACTGGGTCTCTGATCATAACCATAATTCTGCTCTTCACATGGGTATATTCACCTCATGACCTTCGCTGTTGAGGTGAATTTCTTGGTATCCATGTCTCGACATAGAGGAATCATGATCAGGTTGCTGATCATGACCTGTTTATTATGTGTTCAAGACATGGCTGTCAAGAAATTCAGTCTTGGTACCCTGTTGAGCACACATAATTGAAGGTTATGATTGGATACCAGATCATAATTCCTTGTAGTGTATACAGCGTTATCTGCTCAATGTACTACTTGTTACAGTAAAAAAAAAAAAAACAAAGAAAAAAATTGCCAAGTGTTTTGCTGGCTTTGAAAGCAATAAAGCACTTATCCGCTTAACGAGTGCAGTCAGAAAGGCAATGTAGCACACAGATCCTTACATTTACAGTTTAGAGGCTTGCCGTACCTCTAAACTGTCCAGAATTTTGCCTCATTTATTTGGTCTGGTCCTCATAAAGTTTGTGGTTTTTCAGACAAATCATGGAGGATTTAAGTCACTGAATAGTAACATATATTTGAATTTCACAGTTTGTATCCTTCAGAGAAAATGCAGGTGAATGCACATCCTGTTATTTTAGCCACTTTCTAAGCTTGTAAAAGGAAGGGGCACGTTATCAGTATGGGCAGCAGGCAGATCCAAATCTCTTTTTCTGGCTCTGTCATTTGCTGGTCCATACCGGCAGATTTTACAGTGTAGCCCGAGATCTGACCTTAACTTAAGCAGGGGGTGCTTAACATTTGTTAAGATCTAGTCTAGCACCAGTATAGCATTTAACTGATTTGTCTTTTTCTGAATATTTATTTACTTTTTTTAAATTTATTTAACATTTATTAACTGGGAAAGTCTGACTTGGAACAAAGCCAGTTTTCAGCGGAGGCCCTGGGAGAAACACTCTAGACACATGTCTTTGTAATGTGGAGGAAACCGGAGCACCCGGAGGAAACCCACATGAACGCAGGGAGGACATGCAGACTCTGCACAGAAGGCACTCCAGCTGAGAATCTAACCATCTTGCTGTTAGGTGACAATGCTACTGCTGCATCACTGCGCAGTCCAATATCAGAACATAATCACCATGCTCCATGCACTATAAATGGGTTATGATCAGAGACCCAGTCATTAGTCCTCTAAATTAATATTTCTTGGTAATAACGACCAAGAAGGCATGTGTATGGCACTTCATGGTATGAATTGAAAGCTTACATAATATTGGAAAACCTGTCAGTGATTCCTGGTATCTAACTACCACCAGTTTGCAGATACTAGTACTCCATTATCAGTGAGCAGATCTGCATAAATATATTTATGCAAATATGTCAGAAGCTGTCCACTTATAAGTGAAGTTGTGAGACCGTGTGATTTTATTTTATGCAAAATTATTAATATATGCCATATTATTACATCTGTTAATGGCTTTATCAGTACAGAGTTGATAAGTACTTTATGGTGTCAGTTAAATGATTGCATGAAGCTGGAAAATTAGGCAAGGAGAGCTGCTGTCTAACCACAGCACTCTGCAAATATTTATAGTTGTTCAGCAATAAGAGTGATATTTATGCATATTTGCATACTTTATGTAAATAAATTGGGCACTGTCCACATAGTAGCTTGGTGGAATTGCATTTCAAAGATCAGCTTAGCACACAGGTCACGAATGTCTGTTGATTCAGTGCAGTGGTCCGTAAACTCTGATTTCTTTTTATGCCAGATTATGAAAGTGTCATAGTAATATTTGTATTAAAACTTGACCCAGATAACATGTGGAACACCATGGTATCAAATGAAAGCTTGCATAATGCTGTAACACCTGTCACTGATACCTTCTGTTTGTCTGCAACCAATTTGCAGATGTGTATACTTTTTAAAACAAAATATGCACATATACATATATATATCATAATTCTGTAATATCTCAGACATTGTCCAACTGTGCAAATTATGAAACAATATTTCAGAAATAAGGAGTGACAACTCTGACAAATGGGAGGAATGACAAATCTGACAAATGGGGTACTCAGTACCATAGAAATGTGAGTTCTTGTCTGGAAGTATGAATATGTATACCATATGTCTGTAATTACGTTAATACATTGAACCAGAATTTATTATTGTGTGTACGCCATATTATCAAGTGAAAGTGTACACAGTGCTCTAAAAACTTTACACCAATAATTGTTGTCTAAGTAGCACTGCTTTACAGGTATTTGGTTTTGTTTGTCATTTAAATATGCATACAAATTATAATTTTGCAGATATTTCAAAAATGGATTGACATCTACAAAACTGCTTTACAGCAAATCGAAAATCGCATCTGCACAAGCAAAAGGCATACTGATAGTTGGGATCTATGTACTATAGTGAGAGACATTGATAGTTTTTGTATAATTTATATATAGTCCAATTACTTGTTCATTATAAAGTTACTTTTATATCTGGCTCGCATATTAATATCCCCATTGTGAAGAGGAGTCCATGCTGAAGTATTTTTAACTTTTTTTTGTAACTTTTATAGTTTTGTTATGTATACATTTGTTTACAGGTAGGTTACAAAACTGCATTCCCTGGAATTTAGGTTAGACGAAAGCTATCCAGCAAGAAATCTTCAGGTGTTGGGAGGTGTGAAATTCCACTCAGGCTAGGTGTGAAAGAATTAAGCACTTAATTAATCTTGAAGGTGAACTTGAATGAGTAGCATAAATCTGGTATGTTTAGGGGATTTTCAGTAGAAGTGATGGTGTACCAAAGGTGATGATAACGATAAACATTTAGGCTTGGATTCATAGTTGCTTGCACAAATACAATAGGAGTAACCCCGATGATTACGAATGAGCATAGCAAAGGTAAGATTCATAGAGGCCATTTACGCTAATGTGAAAAACCTTGAAAACAATGAGATTCAAATGAAAAATGTTGTAAAGCAGCATATGCTAATGAGGTGGCTTTGCAATTCATAGTCTGACATCTGCACGATACGCACATCCATTATTAAAATCAATGCTCCGCCTTTGATATTGGAATTGTAGTTTGAAAACTTTTGTCCAAGTATGCACAAGCACTTCCCTGACACATAAATGAATTATTTCCCCCAGCAACACTGTCATTAGTTTGTCTTAAGTATGTGCAAGCACTAAAAATGACATAATAAATTATTTTGCACAGCAGTCTGACCATGTATGCAGAAGTGCTTCCCTGACACAAAAATTAATTGTTTCCCATGGCAATCCCTTCAGGAGTATGTCCAAGTATACACAAGCAACAAAATGAAACATTTTCCCAAGTAACCCCTTCAGTAATATGTCCATGTATGCGTAAACACCAAAATGAAATATTCACACACGCGATCCCTTCAGTAGTATGTCCATGTTTGCATAAGCACCAAAATGAAACATTCACCCAAACTATCCTTTTCAGTAATATGTCCAGGTATGCATAAGCACCAGAATGAAACATTCACCCAAGTGACCACTTCAGTAGAATGTCCAGGTATGCACAAGCACCAAAATGAGACATTTACCAAACCAGTCCACAACCTTGCATCTCCATATTCTTCTTGAAAACTGCTTCTTACTGGCATAAATTCAGGGCTATTTAAACATAGAATGCTAATCACCTCATTATATATTTATGTCTGTGAATCATACTCTTATGCAAGCTTCTTGTCAGTGCATTAGCTCCCCCCCTACAATTTATGCATTAAGCATGTTACACTTTTGAGATAGGGGTGTGTTTGTAACAACTCCTTCACATTTCTGTATTCATGCTGAAAGTCCAGGATTTGCAATCCCAAGCAGCGCCATTCTTTGTAAACTACTGCTACAAAAATGAGAAGCCCTGAGCTGTGACTGTCGGCCTTAAACATGAGATGACATGCAGTCTTGTTATTTATTTTATTTGCAGTTTGATTACCAGAGAAGTCCACTGGGCCGAACTGACCCATTTTCAGTGGAGGCCCGGGGAGAAAAGCTCCAAGATGCATTATACAATTTAGATACAACTGATAGTTAATATTAAAGATAATATTATGTAGAATAGTTACTCATAAATGCATTCAATATCATGCATAGTTAACAAATTCATTAAGCTTGAAGGTAGGGATCATACAGTTTCATTTGAGGAAAACAGATATGTGTTAGGTGTGGAAACGGTTTACATACAAACCTTTTAAGAAAATGTAAATGCGCTTTACATAAACACATCAACAGTAGAATGCTATTTACAATATTTACAAGGTTGGGCTGTGTGAGGGTAGCTGTAGGAGTTGTTGAGAGCTCAGAGAGAAGCTATAGAAATTGTTGAGAGCTTAGATAGACTCATAGGAAGATAAGTATGAAAGTTGTAGAGCTTGGGAACCAGATGGTCAAAAACATTTGAAAATGCAGGTGGGATGTAATAAAATTTGTATACACAGTAGACCATATGAACATTTTTATCACTATCCTTTTATCTGGGTCCATTGTTAGGGTTGTGTGTTTGAGTGATTTAATACTAAATTAATATAAAGTTAAAAAATAGGATTTGACCAAATCCTTAGAGCTGTACTTGGGCAACATTGTGTAGCTATAGATGTGATACCTTGCTTGAATTGCTTTAACTTTTATTTTATTCAACTTCTTGCATATTTGCAAGATACTGTCCATCTTGTATCCAATATGGTCTTAATTTTAAGTTAACCAAATCTTTATTACTCTTCTTGACCCTTGGAGAACTTCTCACTGCAGAATTGCCACATTGGCTAGAACTCTTATATTAGAGCTGGAGTGTTTGTGGCACAATTGAAACTTTCCTCACCACTGTACTAAACCTGCTTTGCTAGGCACACCCCCTCAGATTATTAGTCTTTAGAACATTCAACATGTTTCCTACTTGTTATAATAGGCTGTCTACAGACTTCATCTGGCGTGGTGTGTCTGTATATACCTGCATGGGATTTTCTTCCTGTTAGAGTTCTTCCAAGTGTATTTAAGTCTATATTTGTTGAATATCACAGCCTTTTGTATAGATATCGCAAAGCTCAAAAATGCATTACTAAATGACATCCTGAGTTCTCTCTCATTTTCTCGTTTTCTTCTTCTTAAGAGCACCTTTTAAGATTTTTTTTTTTAATCATTTGCTGGGTTAATCCCACTTGACTTGTAGCTTCTTTTCAGGGAGACCCAAGTTGGTATTTATACTGATAAGTTAAAGTTTGGCCAGTGCATCGGGGAACTTTCCCTACTGTCTTCAGTAGGTGTCAAAGGTTCTTCTACATCCACCTGAGCTTACCAGTCCATCATGCGATTAAATGAGTGTTTGAATTTGATGTTATCCCACGAGCAGAATTGCACACTCAGTACGTGTTGTGTTATTTCATTACTCTGATCCTGGAAAGTTAAACTATTATCTGGGAATTCTTTTGCTCTTCACCTGTACAGAATTGTATTGTAGTTGTACTAGAATGTACGTAGAAGTGGTAGTCTTGGATTTGCAGTAATACTGACATTTCACGCTGTACAAAAGAACCACCGGCCACACAAATTACTGTTACCACTGTGAACTGAAACTCTGGAGAACTCCTTGCCATCATTCTCTTCTTTTCATCACTCATTTGACAAGTAGTGTGGCTAGTGTCCTCGTCCCCAGTTTTGATCTCTGGAGATGCCTGTTCACCTTGTCTGTACTTCCAGCTTCACATTGCCTCGATCATTTGGGTCAAGAAGATGTTGCTGAGCGGTAAAACCACATCTCAACATCAGGAGTTGGACTCAGAAATTCTTTAGAATGACAACATCCTTGATTGCTAGATATGTCACAGATCTGATTAACAAATCTTTGGTGGAATGCACTATCCTTTAGTAAACCATGTGTTATGCTGTTTTATTAAAAGCTATTACAATGCTAAGCTGGGCTTCTACTTGCTCAGACTCTTGTCTTTAGTTCATTTGCCACGGTATTGAAGACTGTGCAGCATTATTAACTTTACATGCATTTTGATAATTGTAGACTTAGTATTATGTATACAAAACTTTCGCCCAGAGCATAGGCTTGCTAACATACTCAGATCTTGCCAGATACTTTGGATAATTTGTGGATGAGAGTGTACTCTACTTTCTTTCCAGACCTTACAAAACCTTTTGCTGTCATTGACTGTTGCATTCACCAAGTTGATTTCTACATGTTGCTGTGCAGACACACAAAGTGAAATGGTGTGATTTCCTCATTTAAAATTATTGAGTGGAAGCTGTGCCCGTGTCTGTTTATGAATGAAACGTGACTGCTCTGTTGAAGGACACCTGCAGTGAGCTTAGTGGATGTGGTGCTGACAGTCTCCTTTTACAAATTTCTGACCAGGTAACAAGACAGATTGACTTACACAAACTGGAAAACTGGTTTGGTTGTGGTGTGGGTGTCCTGAATATCAGTAAAGCAAGGGATGTAGTGTTTATAGTTAAACACACGCACAACACAGAAGTCACAATAGACTATCAAATGTGTACAGACTGCTGCATAAACCACTACCACACCACTGTAATTAAAGCTATAAATAAGTACTTTTGTCCCATGTAGTGAAGGTCTTCATCAAATCTGATTGTGTGAGGCAGTATGTATGCATTTATTGTTATTAAACCTCTTGAAGGTAATCATAGATTTGCAGAGTGCTTATTTGCTTCCTGCTTACCATGATCAGCTCATGAGTTAAATTGATTACACGCCCCAAATAATTTGCAGGAAACTCTAATTACATTACTTGAAACAGTACAATACATCACATCAGAGACTCTTCCCTGAATGCCTAGATTGACCTACATTTGTCTATACTGTAGACCTCACCTTTATTAAGCAAAGTAACTGTCACTAACTTGAGATCGTACATCATGCAGCTAAATTTGCAGCTGCCATTCCACCCCTGATGAACGGTTCTAATTATTTCTCTCTCTCTCTCTGATAGGCTGGATGTCTCTTCAAACCATTTTAAACTATTTTCAGATTTATACTGCTCAGCTGCGCTTCCTGGCCTTTCAACCTTCTGTCATTGTTAAGACCTTTGGCATGGCAGTGCTGTCCCTTTCCCATGGCTATGTATGCTGTGTCTGTGTATGTATTATACATTATATATTTATATATACATATGTGTATATACTGTGTGTGTGTGTGTGTGTGTGTGTGTGTGTGTGTGTGTGTGTGTGTGTGTGTGTGTGTATATATATATATATATATATAGTGTGTGTGTATATAGACATATGTGCATATATTATATATATAAAAAAATATATATATGTATATATCTATATATATATATATATATATATATATATATATATATATGTGTGTGTGTGTGTGTATGTGTGTGTATAGAATCAGGAAGTGAAACAGATTAGCAAGGAGGAAGTAAGGACAGCTATGAAGAGGATGAAGAATGGAAAGGCTGTTGGCCCAGATGACAGCCCAATGGAAGCATGGAGGTGCTTAGGAGAAATGGCAGTGGAATTTTTAACTAGATTGTTTAATGAAATTTTGGAAAGTCAGAAGATGCCTGAGGAGTGGAGAAAAAGTGTTTTGGTACCTATCTTTAAGAATAAGGGTGATGTGCAGAGCTACAGTAACTACAGAGGGATAACATTGATCAGTCACAGCTTGAAGTTATGGGAGAGAGTAGTAGAAGCTAGGTTAAGAAGGGAGGTGATGATTAGTGATCAGCATATGGTTTCATGCCAGGAAAGAGCACTACAGATGTGATGTTTGCTCTGAGAGTGTTATTGGAGAAATACAGAGAAGGTCAGAAGGAGTTGCATTGTGTCTTTGTAGACTTGGAGAAAGCATATGACAGGGTGCCTATAGAAGAGTTGTGGTACTGTATGAGGAAGTTGGGAGTGGCAGAGAAGTATGTAAGAGTAGTATAGGATATGTACGAGGGTAGTGTGACAGTGTTGAGGACTGCAGTGGGAGTGACAGATCCGTTTAAGGTGGAGGTGGGATTACATCAAGGATCAGCTCTGAGTCCTTTCTTATTTGCAGTGGTGATGGACAGGTTGACAGATGAGATTAGACAGAAGGCCCCGTGGACTATGATGTTTGCAGATGACATTGTGATCTGTAATGAGAGTAAGAATCAGGTTGAGGAGACTCTGGAGAGGTGGAGATATGCTCTAGAGAGCAGAGGAATGAAGGTCAGCAGGGCTAAGACAGAATATATGTGTGTAAATGAGAGGAAGGGTAGAGGAATGGTGAGGATGCAGGGAGTAGAGTTGGTAAAGGTGGATGAGTTTAAGTACTTGGGATCAACAGTTCAGAGTAATGGTGAATGTGGAAGAGAGGTGAAGAAGAGAGTAAAGGCAGGGTGGAATGGGTGGAGAAGAGTGTCAGCAGTGATTTGTGACAGACGGGTACCAGTAAGAGTGAAAGGGAAGGTCTACAAGAGGGTAGTGAGACCAGCTATGTTATATGGGTTGGAGACAGTGGCATTTTAGGAGTCAGAGCTGGATGTGGCAGAGTTAAAGATGTTAAGATTTGCACTTGGTGTGACTAGGATGGATAGGATTAGGAATCAGTATATTACAGGGTCAGCTCATGTTGTACAGTTTGGAGACAAAGCAAGAGAGACAAGATGGCGTTGGTTTGGACATGTGCTGAGGAGGGATGATGGGTATATTGGGAAAAAGATGCTAAGGATGGAGCTGCCAGGTAACAGGAAAAGAGGAAGGCCTAAGATAAGGTTTATGGACGTGGTGAGAGAGGACATGCAGACGGTTGGTGTGACAGAGCAAGATGCAGAGGATAGGAAGAAATGGAAAGAGATGATCCGAGGTGGCGACCCCTAACGGGAAAAGCCGAAAGATGATGATATATGTGTATATGTGTGTGTGAGTGTGTGTGTGTATATATATATATCTATCTATATATATATATATATATATATATATATATATATATATATATATATATGGATTTCTATCAGATCGCCGAAAACCCATTTCACCTAAACCCATTTCACCGAGACCAAATCGCCGAAAACTCATTTCACCGAAAATAGTACAGGCAGTGTATCTGCCCTTTTCCCCACTGTAGTGCGACCCTGGAGTTAGAATATATAAGTAGGGGGGGTGTGGGGGGCATAGCCCCCCACCTAGCTTAGTTTTATACTGTCCAGTTCCTATTAACCAGGTAAGTTAGTAGTTTATACCAACATTAGTTGGGGGGCTGCGCCCCCCAATCCCCCACCCCTACTTATATATACTAACTCCAGGGTCGCACTACAGGGGGAAAAAGGGCAGATACACTCCCTGTACTATTTTCAGCTAAATTAGTTTTCGGTGATTTGGTCTCAGTGAAATGAGTTTCGGTGAAATGGGCTTTCGGCAATCTGATAGGAACCCATATATATATATATATATATATATATATATATATATATATGTATATATATATATATATATATATATATATATATATATATATATGTGTGTGTGTGTGTGTGTGTGTGTGTGTATTATAGTGGTTGCTATAATGGTTAAGATATTTACCTTCCAGTTACAAGATGCAGGGTTTGAATTCTCACCGTTGGGAAGCATGGCTAGGTTTAAAAAGGCCAAAAGGTCCCTTGAGGTAGTTAGCTTAGTAATCACATGTGAATCTATATTCTATCCTGGTGTTTGCCAGTAGTTTGACTTGAAATAGTTTCAGTTATCTTATCTCATTGTAGATACTTGTGTTTCCACCTCTTGTTTTATGCTTGTGTAATAATTATCCTTTTTCTTGTTTATCAGCCATGCTTTTCACTCTGCTTCCTGATCTCCCCTCCATTCTCCTCTTGTCTGAAAATGATATCCCTTTCAGTAATGTCTTTTGCTGTTCCCATGCTGTATTCATGCGAATATTTTCTTTGCTTCAGACTCCTTTGCTTTCCTTGTATTGTAACACCTTCACCTAGTATTTCCAACATTGGCATATGTGCTTTCACCTTGAAGAATATCCATCCTCCTGAAACGATAAACAAAAGCTGCTGTAGGCCCTCAGTCTTTGGACTATCCACATATCTACTTTTACTTCTCTTTACCTCAGTACTGGTTTCCTGCCTCAGTGACTTTGTCTGTAACTTATCACTCCTGTCTTTCAACACATAATACAGTTCTAGGCTACTGTCACTTATCTCTGATTCATCTGTGCAAATTCTTCCCTAGTTTTGTACTGCTCTCTACACTTAAGCCTTACATGAAGGTGTAGAATTTGTGTTTCGGTTGTAAATTGTCATGGCAACATCAAGAAGTGAAGTCAGAACATGTAGTTAACCACATTTTCATAAAGAGCTGAAACCCTGATTATACCCAGGTGATTCAGATTTGATTAGTGGCTCAGCTGGTAACCATTTGAAATGTCGGGATCCATTAGAGTGAGTCTCAAACCATGGAGACTGAATGGCAGAATAAATGGACATAACTAAGTCCAAGATGGCCATTTCTCAGAATAGTCCCTTTTCTCCACGGTTTGGTGATCTCACAGTTAGTATAAACAAGTTTGGGGGTGGGGATTTGCATTTTCAGTTCTTTTTCTGCATGTTGGCACTCTGTCTTTCAAGTGCAACATTTCTTTAGGGAGCTGGCGTACAAGCATTTACAGGAGCTGGCATGTGGGAAAGGTAGAATGACATGGTTCAGTCAGCTTGCATCTCGACAGGGAGAATTTTGCAGAACTTATTTGGGACACATTTACATATGATAGCATCATCTGTGGAGAATGGAGATCTCACAGAAAAGTTCTTCACAGGGGCAGGAGTGTCTTCAGGGATTGTGTCACTTATGGAAGTGAATGACATACCCCTGCTAAAGCTCATTACATACGGAACACCTGTTGCAAGTTACTGGGCTTACACCATGGAATTAGGGCTTATGCACAAAATCTCAAGGGTGACATTGCTGCTCCTGTTGTACTCAACCCTCATCCTTAGGGAACAAATGAGCTATATGTCTGTCAATAGAGTGGGTACGCTAGTGAAGGTTTGGGTAAACAGGACCAAAAAAAAAAATCAGAACGTGTAGTATAAATGAAGCAATAGTTTTTGGACTGAGAATGGGTGGCTGGAATTCTCACAGTAGAGAAATACTCTCAGGTTCCAAGTTTTATTTGTGTAAATAGTATAACATGTTACTTTAGCAAAAGTAAGATGAGAGGTAATTATTCAGCTTGGTAATGAAATCTCACAGTTTCATACACATTGATAATAGATGAAATACCTAATGTTACAACTGCAAAAATGTGTGTAGCTCAATAGTCTTATGTGCTGGCATAGTTGCACTTTTTCTAACAAGCTTACTAGTCTTATGTCCTTTCTAACAACTACAGAACTGTCTGTTAATATTTTGTTGTGTATTTTGTAGTATGATGCATAGTAATAGGTGATATGTCATCATTGTTGTTTTGTAACTCATTTACCTTCATAAGGTTTGGAGAAAAAGACCCAGGTTTTACAGCCCGAGGAAAAGAAGACTGTGGCTTATCATGAGGCTGGACATGCAGTAGCAGGCTGGTTTTTAGAACACGCTGATCCTCTTCTAAAGGTGATAATGAATTTAAATATATTTTTCATGTGTTGTACAGAGCATAGTTTGGCATGAATTTCATATGGTGTTACAGTTCCTAGACTGGCATCACCTGAATGACTATTTGAAGTAAATGTGACATACCATCAGTGTGTTGTGTTTATTGTTTGTTGACTGTGTAGGTGTGATGATCCAAAACAGGCCTTTTTAGCCATCCCAGTTATACATTAGGAGCTTTGTAGTCCAATATGAGTATCTCTCCTGTCTGTACAGATTACTGTAATATTAAGAATGGAAACAAACTCTACACATTTGAAAAGTAAAAATAATGTACAAAAGTAAGCACTTATAATTTCACACACACATACAGACTTTCTCTCTTTTCTGCCCAAATATATACAAGTGTCCAGTAGGTGAATGCATAGCATTTTGATACTTGAGCATTTTCCACACTACATCATTCTTTAGTAATTTGTCATGTGGTACAGCTCATAGCATTCAATAATTTAATGTTGCTTACTGGTTTTAATTCAGGTTGTGTGTTAAGTAGTCAGTGTTTGTATTTTATATGTATTGGCAAAGAAGACTTTTGTCATAGTGAATTCTTACTGGAGAAGAGGTGAGCTGAAGCAGGAGAATGGTATTAAAGCACTTACAAGATGTCCTATCTCACAGGTAATTTTATGGTAGTTTTAAACTTTGGGATGGCATAAAAGCTTTCTATTAAATTTGCAGTGTCAGTTATGATTTTGGTGCCATATAGAACATACCCTGTAAAAATGGACCCTGCCCAGTAAAACTAACCTGGTCAAAAATGTAAGTTAGAAAAAAAAAGGTTTTCCTTTGTTACTGCAAATTTTTTTTGAAAGCTTACAGTCTGGTTTTGAGTGTAGTACTTGTATACATTAAAGAGCACTGGTAGTCTGTGGCTTGAAGCTTTGCATCCACCGTGAGGATACATCATCATCTTCTTTCGGCTGTTCCCCTTAGGGGTCGCCACAGCAGATCACCTCTTTCCATTTCTTCCTGTCCTCTGCATCTTGCTCTGTCACACCAACCACCTGCATGTCCTCTCTCACCACATCCATAAACCTTATCTTAGGCCTTCCTCTTTTCCTGTTACCTGGTAGCTTCATCCTTAGCATCTTTTTCCCAATATACTCAGCATCCCTCCTCAGCATATGTCCAAACCAATGTAATCGTGCCTCTCTGGCTTTGTCTCCAAACCTTCCAACCTGTGCACCTACCGTGAGGATAATTCTAAATATTTAAGTCTGAGTACTAAGGTGCAGAGTAATTGATAACATGAGAGTTTGTCTGGCATCACTGGGAAATGATTAATGACAGCAACAGTAGCATTGGTCTGATTGATTGTTCACATTGTTTAATAACAGACCATAGTACCAGGAGATGAGGAAGCCATAATTGTTGTACTAGTTGCCATTAGTCTTGGATCCAGTCAATCCAGCACCACCCGCAGCAGTGGACTGTGATGTCCTTTATGCCCTTCCACCCTTTGTGAGTCTGCAACTGTGCTAATCCAGAAACCTAAGATAGGGAAACTGAGTATGGGTAGGCTTCTAGTAAGATATGCAGATACACTCTTTATTATCCACCCTGGATAATAAATTGGGTGGTGGGGTTGAATTATTTGGTGCCTGTCTTGGTATTTCCTTGGTTGTAACAGATCAAGGAACTTCACTGGCAGATAAGACTGACATTTTTAACATTTCAGCACTGCTTTGAAATGTTAGGCCCACTATAACTACATCTAATTTGGTCCCTGTCACTCTGCAGTTTTTATTTGACTACAAGACACTTGCAAATTAATATTTCAGTATTATGTATGTAACCATATTGTAATTTCAAGGACCGGTATTGTTACCTTTGTTGGATTGACACTAGTCTTAAGATAAAGCACAGAAACACAGACTTGTACAGGTACTTTAGAAATTCTGGAGAGTAAAGTGGAAAAAAAATAACTCCTTCCACTGAGTTGTATAGTAAATGGAGGATTTATTACTGTGACATAACTACAGTCTCATTTTTTTCAGCATTCAGATAAGGCAACTTTCATCCTTTGTTAGAATGTTAATTTTTTATATGGCTAGTAGGAAATCCATGCTGTCTTGAAAAGAGATTCAGTGAGAGAATTAGGCTGCCAGATACAAAGTGACAACATCACAGCTTTATTCAACTTGAAACAGTCACTTAAAAGCAAAAAGTGGCCAAAATTATGGTCTCCAATGCCAGAAAAGTCTGGTAGTATGCATCAGTTCCAGCTGATTAGGATTTATACGCTGCTCGCAAGGCAAGTCCTTCATCTGTCTCTCTTAAAAATGTAACCCAGAGTGGGGAAACTGCCCTATTTGTATCTCTGCTTCTGATAAGGATTCTGTATTACTAGGTATAAATAGTAAAGGGTACATAAGTCTAGTACTTTAGCTGTTTGAGTATTAAACAATATAGTATACTTTGTTGTTTTTTTTCAGAGTTCTTATTTAGATCAGATTCAGGAAAACTTGCAATCTTTTTCCAGCATTGGTGTTACCAAAAATAGTAGATAATTACTACACTAGGGAAAACTGGAGTTCACACACTAATACGTACATGACTTAAGAAGACTAGCATATGGTTTACTTCTGATGCTTGTGATAGCAGTACATCTAATTTACTTAACTCTTCAGTGACACAAAAATTCTTTTTTGGTCAGTCATCAAAATATATTGTTAATTTTAAATCACTTAATGTAAAAGCTAGAGAATGTAATGTGTCCTTCTGTGCCACTGTTAAAGTGTTCTTAACCTTAAGGATCTCCTGCCAAGGATAGCCCAACTTCTTGACAGAATACTGAAGACTTTAGATATTGAATGCATTATATAGTACACGTTTGCTCCTCATATATGACATAGGGCAGAAAGGTGACACATAGATTCAGATACCCAGAATGTCTTTGCCGCCAGTCTGAATGCCATCATCGCAAGTTGATCTGAACGCCCTTTGCTGTGTTGAATACCTAGCAGTCAGATAAGTGCTATTAGTGCTCCATTGGGGTCTTTTTTTTTTTTATTATTGATCTTGTTTTCCTGTGATTACTTGGGGAAAATGTCAGTGTGGGAGGCAGATACCCCATAAGGATCGTCACTGTAAAGACTGGTAGTGAAGGGTGAAGGCTGCCAGCCTAGTCAAACAGAATTTGATACATAATTCTGGCATTTGTAAATATAAATGTGAAATACAGGCTTGTTTCTTAAATGAGAGAAAATACTGTAAAATGTTGAATTTCAGGATTGTAGCAACATTGCCATCTGCTGTAAGGAAAACTAAGGCAAGCATTTCAAATCTTTCTTTTGAAGTTAAAATTATTTCAAATCTATCCTTTGATCTGTAGAGCTCGGAGTCAGCCTGACTGGGTCAGCACATTCTTTCTATTGTTTAACTTAAGGAATAATTACTAGAGTGTACATGTGAAATGTTTTTTATTGTTGTAGCTTCCTGAGCAGGTGTTATCTTGCTAAATAATGTAGCCTGTTGGCCTGGGAACCCCAGGCTAAGTGTCAACATGATGTAATATACCGGGAAACCTAAGTGTCAAAATGATGTAATCTGGGAGGGCCCAGCCGAAATGTTTGTTAGTGATTTTAAAAACTATTGCTCAGAGAGAGACTGCAAGCATTTTTGTTTGACTATTCAACTCAACACTGCCTTATGCTCTATGTAAGTAAGTTACTTTAGAAGTATGTTTCCTTGTAGCAATAGCTAGGAATTAGAAAAGATTAGACTAAGTGTTTTTCTGTTATGTCAGAACTGTACTACTGAATTATTTTACGTTTCTGTGTGATCTCTGAACGCTTGAGTGGCACTGTGGTGTAGTATTGTCTTGTGTTTTTAGTATTTATTAGTAAATATTTTAAACCATTTTCAACTGTGGCTGGTTTATGTAGAGATAATTTAAGCTCTAGAGTACACTGCATGCTTATAAGTGATCCTGTACTAAGCCCTTCCAATAAGCCTTGATTGCTTAGTTACACTACTATTGAATAATAATATTGCAGAGTAATAATTGGACACCCTTTTAAGGGCCTTTGGGTAGCTGATAATTATTAGCTGGTGGTGGCAAGAATTGCTACCGTATAGTCTGGGCATAGGGGCACAGCAGGAGAATCTGTGTCAGCCTTTCCCAGGAGTGTCTGTGAAGTTGTGTAAATACTTATCTCAAAGTGTGCGTGTGTGTCAGCTACTTGGGCAGGGACACGAAGCACTGGTTGGACAGAGAGGGTACTGGAGGTTAGCTTGAAAGCTAGGCTGAGATCTGGACTCTATAGCTGTGCCAGTGGGGGAGTCTTATTGGGGACCTGGAGAGTAAGGGAGCAACCAGCCCCAGACTGACTGTGATCTCTGTGTGCTCTTAAGTGAAGTTGCACTTTATTGTGTGTATTTGTTTTCCTTTTCTCCTGTATGAGACACCCTCTCTGATGTTAGTGGTGAGGATTGAGGCTCCTTGATTGCTTAGCCAGGGCACGGACATCACAGTCACACACATAGTCTTTTGTTTGGGTGCTTCCCACGACCATGCTTCTTCTAGTATTTGTAAGGCTCTTAGAAGCCTGCTGTCTTCCCTGAGGCTTAAGCAGTTAGCCCAGGGTAGCATGGCAGAATCGATTAACCCTAAGGTATTGCCATTAATTAAGAAGGCGACCAGGAAATCTCCTCCAGATTCTTTGGCTGTCCAGTCTCCACTGGACATCTTTCTTGAAAATAGTGATAACTCTGTAGGCCATACCATGTCATCTTCTGATTCCTTTGCAGTGACCTTGCCAGCATGGACCTTTCATTTTGCACGTCCTCTGAGGTTTTGCAGGCATCTGCTCTGGACGTCAAGGGGGAACAGCAGTTGATTATCTCCGTGGGACCATAGGGGGATTCTTCACATTTTGGTCAGGGAAGAGGTTCCAGGTACTCTTACTGAATCTCATCAAGGTTTAGAACCTCTGTTTTTTGTAAGGGCTGACATCCCTACCAAGAAAAAAAAAACAGAAGACTAAACATTCTTCTATACATCCTAACAACCCTCAAAGGGAATGGTAGGAAGTTACTCAAGGCCTATTTAATGCCTTAATGGCCCTGAAAGCTCTCCAAGAAGTTTACATCCCTACTTCCACTTGGACGTCCGCTCTTTTCAAAAGGTCCAGGGAACCTGATTCCTTGGATGAGGATTCGGAGTCTGATGAAGGGTCCTTGTCTTTTACTCTTCCCAGATGCCTTCTCCTTTGGCTTATGACACTGATGAAGGAGAGTCTGTTAGCCCTTAGTCTCCTGTGGAGATGTCTTTTGGGGGACAGTAGCCAGAATGATGGAATATTTTAAGTGAGATTCTTCTCAGATGTCTGATATCCAGGAGAGCTATTATGTGCTACTTCAGGTGGACATGCCTAAATCTTCTGCAGTACCTGCTGCGTTGGACACATTTATAGCTGCCTCTAAGACTCCTAATTCTTTACTCCCTACTGTAAAGAAACCTGACCAGTTATATAAGGTGCCGAGGATGGTCAGTTCCTTTTTAAGTGTCCCGTCTGCTGGCCTTGCTATGGTTTCAGTCTCCTTTGACAAGCCTTCTAAGCTTTTGCCCTCTTCCAATCTTCTGCCTTCAGGTAAGGATAGTACTGCAATGGAGAAGATTGGAAAGAAGGTCTATACTACTACTGCTTTGGCCTTTAGGGCCATTTATTACCTAGACCTACATGACCAGATATGCTCTGACCTTGATTGACCAGGCTTGTCAAGTTATTTTTGACTTCCCTGATTCTGAAGGGAAGTCTTCTTTACCTGTTTTAGGTACTACCTCTCAGGTGTCTTCCCACTCTATCCAGTGCAGCTATGATGATGATGATGCCTCCTCCATAGCTGCTGCCTTTGGGTCTGTTATGAAGTTTTACTCTTTGCTTTGTCCGCAGTCTTTACCTGAAGACAGTAAGGCTAAGTTGCTGGATGTACCTTTTGATCATAAGAATTTCTTTAGGACTACTGCTGCTGCTATGTTTAAGTCCCTTCAAGAAAAAGGTAAAGCTTTGCATGGCTTTAAACATATTTTTGTATTCCCTATCCCTAAGTTCCAGAGGAACTATCTTACTAGGTCTGCTTGTGTTCACAGTCAGCCTCATTAGGCCACTAAAGCAGGAAAGGTGGTAGGCAAACTCCTCCTGCAAAGTCTTCCCAGGCTCCTTCTGTTTGTGATAAGCATGCTTCTCTTTGACATCCCCCAACCCTCAGCCAGGTTCCTTTGTCCCTTTGGCTCTCCATCTGTCTTTCAAACTGGAAACTCATCACCTCAGATTCTTGGGTCCTGTACATTATCTGTCAGTGTTACTTCATGGTGTGGAAGCCTCTCCCTCCTTTTTCAGGGATTCCACAACCTCCTTTTGAACAGCTTTCTTTTTTGTCAGAGGTTCTTGGGTCCCTGGTGGAGCAGGGAACTATTCAGCTGGTTCCTCATTCCTAAGTGGGAGAGAATTTTTACTCAAGAATTTTCCTGGTTCCTCCAAAGGAGGGCACTCAGAGACCTATTCTGCATCTCTCCTTGCTCAATACCTTTCTCAAAGTTCCTTCTTTTCAGATGCTTTCTCTTTAAACACTGTTTTCTGTGTTGCTGCCCTAGACTTTGCTGGTGTCCTTGGATGTGAAGGATGCTTACCTTCATATTCCTGTTCACCCTCTTTTCATGAAATTTTTACATTTCTGTTTCTTCCTCTCATTTTCAATTCTCTGCTTTGCCCTTTGGCCTCTGTACTGCCCCAAGGGTATTCAGAAAATGCCCAGCTCCTATGATAGTCTTTCGCAGGCTCCAGGGCATTCATATTTTTCCATATTTAGGCAACATGTTGATTCAGGCTTCTTCTCCCATTTGCCTGTTGCAGGCTCTGGAGTTCACCATATCTGTCCTTCAAAGTCTGGGGTTCACTGCCAACTTTCAAAAGTCTGTCTTGACTCCCTTTTTGGATCATGTCTGTCTGGGCCACAGGATTCAGACAATTCCAGTGTTGGCCCGTCTTCCACCTCCAAAGGCTTTGTCCCTTGACAGTTTTCTTTCAGACTCGTCTTCCTCTGCCTGCTATTCCAGCCAGACTGTTTCTTCAGGATCCATGGCCTCTACTATTCCAGTGCTCCCTCTTGCCAGACATCATACGTAGAAGCATCAATGGTACCTTAAGTCAGTTTGGCTTCAGCATTGCTATCCTCTAGATTTCATAGTCTCTCTCCTTCCTTTTCTCAGGAGGGAGTTCTAGTGATGGATTCAGCATCTTACCCTCGGCCTGCCATTTCTGCCTCTTGTTCCTTCTCAAGAATTGTTCACAGATGCCTCAGACATGGGGGGGGGGGCTTCTTGTGTTCACCTAAAAGTCCAAGGTCTCTGGCCTCCCCATCAGAAGTCAGACCATATTAACAGCAAAGAGATGAGCTCTGATTTTGGCCCTTCAGGCATTTCACCCCATGCTTTCTACAGGCCCTCTAAAGGTTTACACAAATAAAAAACACAGTGAATGTGGTATGTCAACGAGCAGAGGGGCACAGAGTCTTACCATCTTTGCTGGCTGGCTCTTCAGGCTTTGGATCTGGCTATCAGTTATCAGCTGACTCTTCAGGCAGTGTATATTCCTTCAGAGCATAATCTATTGGCAGTCTCCTTGAGCAGGTCTAAAACACAAGCTCATGAATGGATGCCTCACAGAGACATGTTTTGGACATAGATCTATCTGAGGAGTACCCCTGCCTCCCTTCTGAAAAGGCATCTCTCTCTTTTCTGTTCCAGAGTGCTATGTCATCTGGCATGGAAGACAAACACCCTTTCTTTTTCTTGGAAGAGGATGCTTCTCTATGCCTTTCCCCTTTCCTCTTCTTCCAAGAGTTCTACAGAAGATTCAGCTGGACTCCACACTAATTTTTGATAGTGACTCCCTTTTGACCAAGACAGCACTGGTTATCCCTCTTAATGCATCCTGCCAGAGGCAATCACCAGAAGTTACTTCAGTTGGGCCTCCTCTGGACCTCCTTACACAGGACACAGGATCAGTCATTCATCCTCACTTATCCACTATTCAACTTACACTGTGAGTGATATGATTTTCTGAGGATGTGCTCAGGGTTTTACAAGAATCAAGAAAACCTGCAACCCGAAAGTCTTGTTTGTCCAAATAGAAAAGATTTTCTGTCTTGTGCCATGTTCATTTCGGTGGGGGTCCCTCTGGGGTTCTGTCCTGTTTGTGAGAGTGGCTTCAGTCTGACTTAGCCTATTTTATAAAGGCTCATTTGTCAGTTATTTCTGCCTGTCTGCTTTTGAATCTTCCTTTGGCTTCTTGTTTTGAGGTCGGACAGTTTCTTAAAGGTGTCCTGCATCTTAAGCTCCTAAGGAAGCTTATTCCCCCCTCCTTAGGACCTTAATTTTGTTTTGAAAAAATTGACCCAGGCTCCTTTTGAGCCTGCAGTTTCAGCTTCTCTGGAAAACTGTACCTGGAAGGTTGTCTTATTGCTTGCTCTTAGTTCTGCTCATACAGTTTCTTAGCTTCAGGCCCTTATGGCCATTTCTTCTTTTTTAGTTTTTTACAGGGATAGGGTGTAACGTCATGCTTATTATTCTTTTATGCCCAAGATTGTTAATGAGTTGTCCTTGAATCAGACAGTACAACCCCCTTCCTTGTTTCTTTTCCCTCAGTCTGCTAGTGAGAGGGTCCTGCATACCTCGGATTTGCACAGACAACTCTGGTATTATTTGGATAAAACTAAGGCTATTTGTAAATCTGACCAGCTGTTTCTTTCTTTTTATCCCAGTACATTGGGTTTGGCTGTTTATCTCCTCCTGGACATCTAATGCCATTTTGTTTTGTTAGTCTTCTTATGTTAAGTTTCTGTCTACTTCTTTTAGAGCTCATTCCACTAGGTCTGTTGCCTCTTCTGGTGTTTACTTCACGGTTTTGAACACCAGTTCCATCCTTGAAGCTGTTACTTGTTCTTCAGTGCTTACCTTTACTAAGCATTACAAATTGGATATGGTTTCTAGGGCCGCCCTGCATGTATTAGTTGAGGGCTTTTCCCAACCATCCACTTCCCACGCCTCCTCTTGAGCTTTTGTTCTCTCCTTAAGGTGAAGAATACTGCAACAGTGATATAGAAGGATATAGTACAGTTATGTAAAATCTTACCTTAACAGTAAAGGTCCTTCTCTTCACTGTTAAAGTAGTCGGTCCCTCCATCCATCCCCCATTTTCCTTTTGGGCTTTGACTTGGTTGCCCTCCTGTCCGGGGGTCTCTCCCATTCCTTCTGCATTTTCTACTCCTGGGTTTGCATAGCTTCCTTTGTCCTATGGACTCTGTTCTCCGTTCTGTACTGGGGCAATTCAATTCTGGGTATGTGCTTCAGTACTTCATTATGCCCCATGTCCTGTACGGGGAGCATACATGTGATGTTTGGCGCATTCAAGATGTAAAGGCTTTGGTATACTGGCCAGACATTCTGCTTTCCTTGGTGGGAGATCCCTATGGTTAAGAATACTGCAACAGTGAAAAGAGGGACATCTACTGGTATGGTAAGATTTTACACAACTGTACTTTTTGTTAAATGGTAACTCATAGCAATGAGTGATTTTGAGTTTGTGTGTAATGAAGAAAATAGCACATTGTTAACAATTGCCACTGTCCTAGTTAAGTACAGTTGCCACTGCCCAAGTTAAGTACTATATTACCATGGAATGGGCAAAAACACAAATTTTTTGCTAATGAAATGTCTACGTCTGTATCTGAATTTCACAATACATATAAAGTTTTAAATACAAAGGGGGCAAAATGTTTTATTATTCCGTCTCAACAGATGTATTATTTAATGGTTGATTATATTGCATTTACTGTTAATAACAGCCATTTGTTAACCATATAGGCCCAGTGGACACACAATCCCTTTTCAGGGGTGACCCAGAAACAATGTATGATATAATGACTTGTGTAAGGTCATGTATTAGGCAAATGACGACTGAGGGAGTCAAACCCTGTACTGCAGGAACTATGGCTCACATCCTTAACGTACTGTGCCAACTGCCAAATAGGTTTAATTTATTTAGTTTCTTGATGCATGTTAGCCTTATTTCTAATTCTCATTTACCTTTCATATTTTAAGCTACACTTCGTTTCTTCTTTTTTGTCTAGTTGTGGTTACATGCCTTATATATATATGCTATGCAGGAGAGTGTTTTGTTGGATTTTTTTTTTTTTTGTGAAATTTATTATATGTTGTTTCTGCTCCATTTGTTGCTATTTCAAATTATCATAAATTCAGTAAAATAAGATGTTTGTGAAAAAAAAGTAAAGTAGGATTTCATTTATGGAAAAGGGTACACCTTTTGTTCTTTTTAATAGTGGTGGGCGGCGCAGTGGTGCAGCGGTTAACGTTGTCGCCTCACAGCAAGAGGTTCTCTGGTTCGATTCTCGGCTGGGGTGCCTTCTGTGTGGAGTGTGCATGTTCTCCCTGTGTTCGCTTGGGTTTCCTCCGGGTACTCCGGTTTCCTCCCACATTCCAAAGACATGCATCTGGAGCATTTCTCCCCGGGCCTCCACTGAAAATAGGCTCTGTGGAACCTAGTCGGACTTTCCCGGTCAGCAAATGTTAAATAAATAAATAACTAAAATAAAAAAAATTAATCAGAATGCATTCATAGTTTTAAAGGAAAGGAGCAGCATAGTAGTTTCACCATTTAAAAAAAAGTTACAGTTCTGATTCAATGGAAAAAGACAGGCATAACTAGAGGTCTTCAAAATGATGGCTTTCCGAAAGGTGCCAGTGACGGTGTAATAGAAAATAAGTTTTTAGTTACTTCAGTTTACACTATATTTATTCTTAAATACGTTGTGTTTGGAATTTAAGCATAGTTAAATACTGCTGGTGATTAGCAGTATTATTGAGGCCTAAGACTGGTGAAAAAGATAAGAAGAAGCCTGAAAAGAAGTACATTTAACAAATGTTGTCAGAAGTGGCTGCCAATACCATGACATATAGTGCTAAGGCAGTGGTATCTTCTGAGGACCTTTCGGGACATGTGCCAAGGGATGTTCCACACCAGGTGCTTTGGAAATCATGCAGGAGAAACTGAGTACCAACTTTAATAACTGTTTGACCAAAGCAAAAGGAAGAGAGAAGCATAAATTGTGGATGCCCTGCATTTGCAATCAGGTGTCAGTGAGGAGCTGCAGAATGAGGAAAAATAAATTTAAATGGCATGCTTATTAGCTGCCTGAGTTAGTAGTGTTTAAAGAAAAACAGGCTGATTATGAAGACAGAAAAATGTCTGTATCCTTGTTGTAACTTAGGAGAAAAAAAGGAAAGACTGCCTATGTGTAATTGGGGAATTGGGCTAGGCTCCTCAGTGGTCTGCTGGACTGCATGCTTAGTTAGCTACCTATGAATGCAGATTAACTGGTTGGACTGGGTTGTCTGTTTGCTAGATAAAGATAAGGCAAATATATTTTTATTCCTGGTTTGGTAATGACTTGAAAGCATAGAAGGTACATATTGGTTGAGTTTGAAATTTTAAGATTAAAGATAGTCTGGCAGTTAGCATAGAGGTTTAAGGCTTTGAGCTGTTAACAAGCTTCTTCCTGTAGTCAGGGATACAGGGTTTGATTCCTTCCAACTCCGTTTGCCAAGTCTGAGACTCCAAGTAAGTCGCTTGACAAGACGGTGCTCCTAGGTTTCCCCTGAAAAGGTATACATGTACTAAGGGACACTTGTGTCCAGTGGGATTACTTGGTTAACAAATGTATTTAAAAAGAAAGCAAACTTTTGTTGTTTCTTTATTGACTGGATAAGAAGTACAAGGTTGGATATAAATGTATTTTTTCAAGTAACAATTGCAGTGTTCATGCACATCATCAGAAAGCACAGATGTTTTCTATGAGAAAGTGTAGGCAGAAATTTTACATTTTGTATGTTTTTTCATAAGTTATATGGATATAATTTCCATGAGGATTTAACACCTTCATGGACTTGCAGGAAATAGTGGTGTCCATTCAAGAATATGAACTACCATAGAATAAGGAAAATAAAGTGTGATAAGGTAAAAATGACTGATACTTATTTTAGGGACAATGAAGAAAAGGTCCGTCCTGAATAAGTTTAATACTTATTGGTGAGCTGTGGGTCAAGCAAAGTATCATGCCTTTACATCCCACTTGATTCATTGACAAAAGGCAGTACACAGTATGACAGCGGTCCCTAATCACCGGGCCGAGGAGCAGTTGGTACCGGGCCATCAGGTATGGAGTGAAACGAAAAAGTGAATACATGTAAGAGTGTGTTTTTGTGTCTGTCTGCGTGTGTGAGTGAATGCGTGCAAGAAAGCAAAAGAGTCTTTGTGTGTGTGTGTGTGTGTGTGTAAGAGATCGGGAGAGTGAGAACGATGTGCGAGTGAATGCATGTATGAATGAGGAAGTGACTATGTGTGTGTTTGATCGGGAGAGTGAGAGAGATGTGTGAGTGAATGCATGTATGAATGAGGAAGTGTGTGTGTGTGTGTGTGAGATCGGGAGAGTAAGAATGATGTGTGAGTGAATGCAGGTATGAATGTGGGAGTGACTGTGTGTGAGAAATCAGAAAAGAATGAGAGTGATGGTGTGATTGAATGCGTGCATGAATGCAAGAGAGACTGTGTGTGTGTGTATGAGACAGAGAGAGAGGGAGTGAGAGTGAGAGTGATCCCTAGCAGCAGCAGCTGCAGCAATGAGATTTGCGTACCTCTTGACCATAACACTGGACACATACCTCTCAACTTCTTAGATGAAGAAACCTGGACAAAGCCAAAAATATTGCGGGGGGGGGGGGGCAAAGGCCCAAAAATAGGGATGCTTTTAAGTACTGCTCTTACAAAGTTAGAAAGTTGATAGAAATACAGGTTTTGCTTTAGCATAAATTTTGTGAAGGGTATGAAGTATGAAACTCAGCTGTCATTCTTTTCTGACTTCAAATTTCAATGATCTGCCAGTGATTTGCCAGAAAACAATTTTATGAGAAAACGACCAAAAATATGAGGCAAAAATCTGGACATTCTGTGAAAATGTGTACAGTTGAGAAGTATGCTGGACAGAGCCAAATAATAGGGGCAGATTTTAAATGTTGCTTTTATAAACTTAGTCAATAAGATTGCCATTAGGTTTACTTATCTCTCAACCGATTGCCATTAGGTTTACTTATCTCTCAACCATAGTATATCAATGTTATGCTCTTAAGCAGAATGTACACTTTTTTTTTTTGGTAATTATTGCCAGTTGTCTTTTTATTGTACTTTGGACCTTTTCTCCCTGGGTCTCAGCTGGAAATGGACTTGTAGTACAGTCTCCTCATTAAACAGATATGAAATAAATAAATATGCACTTTATTATGCGCACCACGCGGTGGCCAGTCCGTGGAAAATTGTCTTACATGATACCAGTTCTTGGTGCAAAAAAGGTTGGAGACCGCTGCAGTATGACAAAGTAGGCTGGATGGTACTTGGGCCTGTATTGTTATAGGGCATTGGTCATTTCTCAAATGACCTGTATGAGGTGATCATGTAGAATAAAGCTGTAGTTTACAGATGTGTCTGGAAACACACATAAATAGAATGTTTTTTTTTTTCAGTAATGCTTACTGGTCTAGTGGACAGGGATTGGGAGAATTTACTACTGTCTAGCGGGCTTACCCAGTTAATAAATGAATAAAATGAAAACAGTATTTGATATGTTATGTTATTTATTTATTTATTATTTATTGACATTTGTTAACCGGGTTTGTCCAACTGGGCTTGTGGCCCATTTTCAGTGGAGACCCGAGGAGAAAAGCTCCAGTAGTACATTTTTAAACAAGTTCAATTTTAAACAAAATTGATATAATAGCAGTTATAGCAAAAAGATTCACATATGTTGGGTTACATGCATAAAGTTAAAGTTGCATTAAAAAGAATCTAAGTAACAATTTTAAATTGATATAGTTCAATAGGTTAACAATAAAAAAATTTTGTTTGTATAAAATTATGCAAATGCATAGTAGACGCATTGGAGAGAGAGGTGCAATGAGGTACTAAGTATGGTCCTTTTGAGGGTACATAAAGGGAAGGAAGAATAGGTGGGGTCATGGCAAGGGCAGGTCCTGGAATTGAGAAAATAAGCTTTTAGTTCATTTTTAAAGTGTGAGGTGTGGGAGATTGGACGTAAGTCAAGGAGAAGTTTGTTCCAAGCATGGGCAAGGGAGTGTTTGTAGAGTAGTTTGCCTGCTGACCTTTTTGGGTGGTAGATATCAAGTAGTTGTTGGTTAGAAGTACGGAGGGTCTGGGATTTATGGTAAGTGTACACAACTGTACTATGATTGTTCACATATTTTTGAAAAAAATAAGTTTATTGTGTGTGTGTTTGTGCGCGCGGGCGCATTTCAGCTGCATTTCTCAAATGCACTTGTTTTCTTTGGTAAGTAAAGTTTCAATTTTTTGTAAAACACATTTTCAAAGGTACGAAGAAGAGCTATTAAGATAGTTAAATTTTTCACCTCAGCATCAGGAATTCACAAAAGTAGCTATAAGTGGGATTATTTATTTTGCATGCTTGCATATAAGATGTCTTTACTCTGGATTTATTTGGAGTTTCCTGTAGTGAAAGCATAATTCAGCTTTTCTTGGCAACAGAATAACATGGAGCTTACTGACCTTGGATGCAGGAAATACTCAAAGTGTACATTACCGGAAACGGTATAATAGCATTTTATACTCTGCCATCATTATTGTGTTGTATGATGTTCTCTTCAATCCTCCATGTTTGCGTTATGCAGCAGCAGGTTCAGTAAGTGTACTGATATAGTAACAGCAATACACATTTAAAATTAATTAGACATTTAGAACAGTTGTTTGTTTGTTTCATTGTAAGTGGTCTTTCACTGTTTAAAGTATTTGTTGTTGTGACAAATGACTTTGAAAAATAAGCACTTTCCTATTTGGTACAGAATTACTTACAATGCCTTGGTGTTAACATATGTTAATTCATAACATAGGTTCCTCTTGCCTAAAGGGAGCTGGTTGTACCATATTGCCCAACTCTGGTATTGCTGTCAGCTTCCCAATGGCTGCTGGTGGTTTCAACGGGTGCACCTTGATCCAATTGGTATTGTTTCATTTGCCTTTCAGGCTTCTTACCAGTGGATCTTACTTCAGAGGGAGTGTCCCTCTCTGGCCAGCATTTGCTGATTGCTTTAAAATTATTTAGCATAGCCTTTGACAGTGTGGGATGACCTTACATTTTATTGAGTCAACCTCATTTATTCATGTGTTTACTCAGTTCATGATTGTATGTTTATTGTGTTTTAAGTATTTGCTTCTTGTATAATTAGTGTTTTGTCATAAAACACCTTAAAGGTTGAAGTCGAAGTACACTTTATAATTTACTAATGAAAGGGGAGGTATGCAGTGGTGGAGCTTAGAGTAGCTCTGTGTCGTGCTGTGTCTTTCAGAAGTGACAATCTTTGACAGTTGACAGATGTACTGCATTTCAGAAAACTAACTTGTGCATTTATCATATTTATTGGAAAATACTTAACTTTCTAAATATGTTTTTATTAAAGTTACCACTCACATTTTTGTGGTATTTAACTGTGCCTAAAAGCTGGAAGTAAAATACAGCCCCTAAGAAGGGTTCTTTTCTAAAAAGATAATTTCAGAACCATAGGTAGGTGACATTTGGTTAAATTTGCTAGAGTAGTCTTGATGAGGCTTATTTCCATGGTTCATAGGATCTCAGGATCATAAAAAGTTACTAGACTAATGGCCCTAGGGCCCTTACAAGCCTAGCCAAGTTGTACCCTTATTTCCACGATCAGCACCTACTGCCCCTGTCCAAGAGGGGCACAGGTGGAACCCCCGGGTGAATTTACGGTTACCCATCCAATCATCCAGATTGCTTTTGAAGAGGACCAATGAGGTGCTCTATTTGACATGAAGTGGGAGTCTGTTCCAAAGCTGTGGTAACTTCTGGGAGACAAATCTGTTCCTCAAACAGGTTTTATTAATGTTGCATACCAGGTTAAGGTCTTTAGAGTGAGTAACCAGTGTACATTTGACCTACGGAAATGCATCATTTCCAGTAAAGCAGGATCAGAGATTGCCTTGTATGCAAGGCAGAGAGTGCCCCTGAGTAGTCTGTATGAAACAGAATAAAGTGACAGTGATTACAGATGATCCCACGTAGGACAGATGCTGAAGACCTAGAATTTTCCTTGTGAGGCACCTTTGTGGTCTCTCCAGTTGCTGCAGGTGCTTGGAAAGGTACATACCAAAAGGGGCGTCGTACTCAATTATTGGTCTGATGAGGGAAGAGTACAGGGAGATTATAACTTCTTACTTATGAGATGCGTAGTATAGATTGCCCTTCTTACTACTGTGGAGACATGGTGGTCAAAGGTGAGGTTGCTGTCAACCTCAGTGTCCAGGTCTCTCACCACTCCACTGAGTACATATTTAAAGTGTTGCTGTTGAGGTGGTAGTTAGCAGAACTTTGGCCTTAGCGAAAGTAGTGATAATGCATTCTTTTTGCATTGAGTTTATGGCCATGGCTTTGGCACCAATCATTTGTTTGCACAAGACCCTCTTGTAGGATGTTGACATTATTTGGAGAGTCTGTGACTGCTCCCAGTTTGCAGTCATCAGCAAACTTTGTCAGCCACAGATGTTCAGTTTTTGCTTGTACTTCAAAGAAGTAGATTCCGAACAGTAGAGGTCCCAGGACTGATCCCTGTGGAACACCACTCATTACAGGTCTGCTGTTGGAGGTGGATTCCCCTATTTTGACTATATGGGTTCTATGAGTGAGCCAGTTAGTGACCTATCAATATATGGATCGATACTAGCTGGGTGAGTTTGTGAATGATGCCTGAGTGGGGGATAGTGTCAAATGCCTTGGCTGTCTAGGTAGGCTGTATGCACAGATTTCCCTTCATCCAGGGCCTTGGTGACTGTCTTGAAGACGTCCACTAGGTTTAACAGGCATGATCTCCCTTTGACAAATCCAGACTGAGTAGGGTCAAGTGTTTGGAGATAACTTATATCTTTGTTGATAAGTTCCTTGATGATTCGCTCCATGGCCTTGCAGATAAGGCTAGTCAGGCTAATAGTTCTATAGTTCCCGGGGTCAGTGGAAGCACCACTTTTGTGCAAGGGAATAACGCTGGCCATTTTCCATTCAGCTGGGACGAAGCTGGTGCTTAGACAATGATTGAAAAGATTATCCAATGGTGTTACTAATTCTTGTTGGAGCCCATGTAGGATGCAGCCTGGGATGTTATCAGGTCCCATAGATGCTGTGTTCCTGGGCTTAGAGAGGGAGTTAGTGATCTGCTGTTTAGAGATACAAGGTAAGGGACAGGTGGCAGAGATGTCATGGGATACATGTGGCGGGGACAGGGGAGTGAAGTTTTCACAGAACGTGTCAGCCAGCAGGTTAGATATGTCTACAGGCTTAGTATATGTGATATCATTAACTATCAGTCTTGCACAAATCTGGGCCTTTCCTTTTAGGTTACTGATGTAGCTAAAGAATGCTTTATGGTTGACTTTAATTGAGGAAGCTAGTTTGGATTCATAGTTTATTCACTTGTTTAAGCTGATAAGGGAGTGTTTCCAGTTTAGGGGTCACCCCCTCTTACTCTTAGATAGCAATTTCTTCCTCTTATTGTAATGCCTGTTACTGGCAGTTGTCCACCAGGCAAGTTTGCTCTTCCTTAAGGAGCTGGTTTTGGTCCTATCAGGTATGGCCAAGTCAATGCAGTTAACTCTGCATAGTTGCCAGTTCCATCTGAGGGGGAAGGTACAAAGAAGGCATTTTTATCATCCCATACGAGGTTATAATCTGCTTTGGCAAGGTTTTTTAGTTTAGTTGCTGCTGGGGAGGGGGAGGGTGATAGTTACTTCAAATGAGACTGATTTGTGGCCATATTTCACCATGGAATACCTCACAGTGGTCCCCCATATTGGTAAGCACCAGATTCAGGAAGCTGGCACCCTTTTTGGGGGTGTCTACCAGCTAGTCCATGGCATTGGAGTTAACAAAGTCAAGGAATCTTTGGGCAAATGAGTTTGAGCACAAGTAATTTACCCAGTCAATGGATGGGTAGATAAAGTCACCCAGAACCATGGTGTTTGGATGTATCTTGATAGACTCAAGTAGATCCATATAGGCAGAGTGGGTGTCCTGCTTCTGTGTCTGACAGTGACTTGAATAAGTGTCCTACCAACGGTTAATTGCACCTGAAGTATCTCCAGGGAATCATGCTGTTTGACCAATCTGGAGGTGTATTTATCTTTAAAGAAAATTGATACACCACCTCCTTTAGTTTTCACACCTTCAGTTTGTGGTCTGAACATGCTGAGGGAGGTGTAACTCGGTATGGCTGGAGTGTTGTTCACAGCTTTGAACCAGGTCTCTGTGACTGCACAAATGTCTGCACCTTCTAGGGTGAGGACTGCCTCCAGTGAGTGCAGTTTCGTGTTAAGACTCCTAGCGTTTAGCAGCATAATCTTGAGGTTGTTTTTTGATGGACTTTTTACATCGGGAATTTTGTCCTTGAGACACTGCCTAAAAAGGCACTGTGGGGTGGCAAGAGCCTTAGCCAGTAGCCGAAATCCCAGGGGTGACAGATGAACATCTGTGGCAAAGCATTGAGGTCTGTCGATCATGTCATCCCAGGCTGACAGATAATGGATCCCCTTAGAATGACACCAAAAACTAAGCCAATTATTGAAGTCAGTTATTTTCTGTTTGTATTGACGCATCATCCTAGGTGAAGGTAAAATGCTGCTTAAGGCTAGGGACATATCTGCCTGAGACACACAGTCTGAGAGCTCAGTCATGTCCGTCTTCATATAGTCAAGAGAGGTATATCTGAAGTTGTTCACACCAATATGGATTATGACGGAGTCATAACAGTACCTGTTGTTGAGAAACTTGAGTGCCTGTGTGATATGGCATATCCTGGCACCTGACAGACAGCTGACCATGACCCTTTCCTTATCCAGCCCGATGAGAGGGACAGTGTCTTACGAAGGAATCACCATAGGTTCATAGGTTCATAGATTAGTACTAGGCTAACTGCCCTTGCGAGCCATTTTAAGCCTAGCTAATTATCCCCTGTGAGATTCAAACCCTGTACCTTGTGTTCGTAAGGCAAACACCTTAACCATTAGGCCACCCTCCCAACCCAATGACTAATATGTTTGGTTTTGTGGTTTGCCTTAAGGGCTTGATGAGTGAGACACTGGTATATGAACTATTATGTGTATTTTGTTCTGCAGAGGAAGTATTGTGTGTAGAGTGCTTGTGTTTGTGTTTGGGGGGGTCTCTGGTGTTTAGGTATGTTTCTGGTGAGGTCCTCCACATATGTAGGTATGTGTAATATGGGTTTGGGTGGAGTAGGAGTTGAGGTGTGCCTGCTGGCAACCTGCTCATTGTCATATGTAGTAGCTGGTGTGCGAGATAGCATGGATTCAAGGATCTTATAAAGACAACATGTCATTTTACTCCTGTAAATTATTTGTGAACCACTGCGGAGGTTGGTAGCAAAATAGATGATGTGAAGTTGTCCTTTCTCACCTTCATTCTTTACTTGTGAGTTCAGACCTGATCCTCGGTAATGACTTGGCCATTTACTAAAGCTTGAGGTCTCCAACTAGCTCATGGCTTACTCCCTATCCCATGATGCTGCAGTGCATTTCCCAGATCTCGTTTGCCGCTAAACAGATCGGGCATGTTCAACTGGCTCTGGCTAAGTTACCTTTTTCTGGTTATAATTATAAAACTAAAAAGTCTTTTTCTAAAATTAATCATTTAGTACTTTCTTGATAACTATACTGCCCGTTTTTTGCTGTTTTTCTCTTGGGGTGTCATTTATCGTTAGGCCCGTATTTCAATCCTGTCCTGGATTTTCTGTAGTGTTAAATTTTATACAGTTTAGCCTTAGCATTTAGAGTTTAAGTTAGCATTTAGAATTTGTGTGTTTTTTCTATATAGGATAGTCTTCGTTGAATCACTTGTTTCAGTTAGAGAGGGATCAAGCCCGTTTCCAGTTAGAGGGCATTACTGTTGTGTGTGGTGTGCATTTGCAAAAAAAAAAAAGTTTTCTGTTACTTTTCCTTTCCAAGTCTGCTCGTTTAATTTAGAGAGTGACTCACTTGCATTAGTGTGTCCTGTGTTTGCTTTGTTTAAAAAAAAAAAAAAAAAGTTAGTTAAGCTGCTATTTGTTTTTCTTCTGTAGCTCATTTAACTTAGAGAGCTTCCTTAGTTTTCTGCTAATTGTTGGATTTTATTGTTTTTGGTGACACTATGTCCAAACAGTCAAAGGAGTCCAAGCTTTCCAGCTTTAAGAAATGTGCTAACTGTTCCCAGATGTTCTAACAGACGACCATACAGACTATGTATATTGTCTTGGAGCCATTTATTTGCAGGAGTCATGCTCTGTATGTCATTCGTTCAGTTCAAGGGTTCTCTTCAAAAGAAAAAATAAGCTTATCTTGAGAGGTTTATTGAAGACTTCTTTTTCTGAAAGTTTAGAAGAGAGTCAGGGTGCAGCTAAGAAAACCTCTTCCCCTCACTCTAGACATGAGAAGACATCGAAGAGGTCCTCTTCATCTTCTGATCATTCTGGACCATTATCAAAAATCCCTAAATTGACCTCATCTGACCCGAAATCAGTCCGGCCCAAAAAACCTTATACTTCGGCTACTCTGCCTTCAGAGCCAGTGGTAGTAATGCGTGGTAGTAATGCAGTCTCAGAGCCGGTCCCCTGTCATGGAGCCGGTATCTCCGACATTGAGATCCCTCATACTTCAGAGGTCTAAATCTCCTGCCCCCTCCTCTTGGTCCTCCAGAAGTTTGTCAGATGAGAACGTGGATTGTGTGGTGCAGTGTCTATTGAGCAGACCGGCGCTGGCCAAATTACTGTCAGAACCGATCTAGCAGGCTTCGGAGCCGAGTGGACCTACCCCTTCTCTTTTGATTCCTCCTTCGACCCACCTCAGGGCATCGGAGCCAGAATGCATAGAACTGGTTGAAGTGGAACCATCGGAGCCGAGACCTGTTCCAGGATCTGTGGCTGCAACTTCTGCTCTGACTTCCCCAGTGCCATCTGAGCTCAAGGAGTCTAGGAGCCGATGCTCCCCAGTCGGGTCCAGGGGGGACAGTCAGATCAGACAGTTGTCAGATCCGAATTTGTCTCTCAGGGCCTCAGCACAGGTCAGCTTGGCTCCTACATCACCTTCAGAGCCAATCGCCTTGGCTCTGTGGAGACCCTCTGGTTCTTCGGAGCTGGAGGCTTCCTCAGACCATGGGCAGGGGGCTTTTGAGGTGATGAGAGTGCTGTCCCCACGAGCAGCTCTACTCTCAGATCCTGTCATTCCTCCCCAGAAGGCACCGGTGTCTGTCTCTGCTCAACAGATCCCACACAGGCATGGTGACCCAAAGCCTCAGGATCCCCCAGTGGGTGAACCCATCTCTTCCGAAACCTCTCCAGAGTGCCCTTCTGAAGAGGTCCCTCACAAGAGATTATGTAAGAGGAAGCATCTGGACTCCCCAGAGGAGTCACTCACGCCAGACACAGACCTCGATGAGTCAGAAGCGTCCCCATGGTCGCCCTCTGAGGATGTCTCTTTTGCAGACATCCTAGAAATCCTTAAACAGAGAGGCAGCTGGAAACCCATCACCCCTTCTGATGAGGAGTCTGTAAACCTGAAGGTTTTTGGGTCTCGTCCTTCCCCCACGTGGGTGTCTCCACCTTTTGACGAACTTATGGATTTAGTTTGTCGAAAGGCGTGGGTGTCTCCAGAGCCTGTTTCCCGGAGGCCAAACAAATTCATTACTTCTCCTGAAAGAGTTGTCTGAAACATCCACTTCTGTCCATCCTCCGAACAGAGAGTCTTGTACAATGGACAGATATGGAAAGCGCATGTTTACTTCAGTGACCTTCATACTCAGGTCTCTGAATTATCTAACTCATTTCACCAGACTACAGAGAGATCTCCTGAAAGAGCTTGGAGATGCTCTCCAGAGTTCACTAGCTACGGGGGTATCAGACAAAGTATCCTCCCAGCTCTCCACCTTAAAATCATTAGTTAACTCATCTATGAGGCTCATTTCTTATGCAGCCGATGGAGCGAGTAGGTCAGTGGGTTCAGGAATTGCCCTCAAGAGACATTCCTGGATGTGCCTGTGTAACTTTGTGGAACCCTTCAAGTCATCCTTTGTTAATTCCTTCTTTGGCTTGTTCTTGTTCAGGCCTAAAGTAAAAGAGACACTAACCAGGTGTAAGCAGAAAGGAAAAACATTCTCTGGTGTCGGAGTCCACTTTTACACATCTTCTAGACCTTATCCTAAAGTTCAAAAGGGAGGAAAAAATGTGGTTTCGAAAATCCCTGAGAGCTTTTCAAGACACACATGGTGAACCTTCCCCCAGGGGCAGATGGGGAAGTAATAATGGAGGACGCTGGCCACTCAGCAGAGGGGATCCGCAGAACCAGGGCAAAGACAAGTCTTTCTTTGGTAAGCCCTTTCAGCGCTTCTGAAAGGAGGCCTATCTGTCCCTCTCTGGAGGCAGTCCAGGGTCAACTATCTTTGTACCCAGACGCCTGGCTAGAAATAACAAAAGACAAGTGGGTACAAAGCATCATATCTAGAGGTTACTCCATACCATTTTGTTTTTCTGCCCCGTGTATAAAAAACATTATGGATGTCCCACCCAGTCACAGGAAGCAAGCAACCTTGCAAATAAGTTGCTAGAAAAGAAAAAGAGTTATCCAAATGGTTCCCGCAGACAAAATAGGATCTGGAAACTTACTCAAGTTTCTTTTTAGTTCCAGAGAAAGAAGACGGGGACTGGAGAACCATACCGGATCTCAGCAGACTAAACAAATCTGTAAAAAAAAAGCAAAGTTTTGGATGGTTACACTGCAATTGATACTTCCCTTTTCTGGGAAAAGACAATTGAATGTGCTCTGTAGACCTGTAGGATGCGTACTACCACATAAAAATGGACAGGCCATCCAAGAGTCATCTGCACTTTTGGCTGGGAGCCAGTCACTACCAATTTTGAGCTCTGCACTTTGGCCTCACTACAGCCCCCAGAGTGTTCACCAAATTGAATGGCAGTAGTTACGGCTCACCTGAGATGTTTAGGATTCCGGGTGTGTTGATATCTGGACAACTGGCGGCTAATCGCCACCACCAAGCATCTACTAACAGAGGCAAGAGACACCACTATGAAACTATGTTCTCTCCTAGGGATCTCAGTAAACTATGAAAAATCTGCCTTATTGCCATCTCAACATATTGTCTTTGTAGGCGCAGATTTAACTCATTCACTCCGGAGTAGCTCAGAAAAAGCTGCCTGCTTAATTCCACCATAGGAACAACAGAGCAGCCTGAGCTCATGTTCAGAAAATCCATTTGTAATACCATACAGAAAACAAATGTTCATAACTCTTTAACTATAAGAGCTAGACTAAAAATGTAAACGCGAAAGTTGTTCAGCAGACACTGACCTTTCCAGCAGTGTAAATGTTGATAGTGCATATCAAAGTCATTATTAAATATTTGGCAAGGAATGCTGATATTGTGCATATTTTGTACCTTTTTGGAAAAGCAAAGCACAATATCTTGGTCAATGTACCATGCAGACCCATACAATCTGAATTTAATTTGTTAGTGTGAATGTCAGCTTTAAAATGATACCTTAACCATTACTGTGTGATGCTCCTTTCTTGAGATATTCACAGAAATATGATTAATATATTATTTCTCATAATTGATAAACAAATTGTAATATCTCATCACCTGTAACAGACAGAGTCTACATATCAGTGTAGAAGTTGTGCATCTGAATGTCAGCTTCAAAATGATGCATCATTTGTGTGATCACCATGCTCCCTTACAAAGATATGGGCATAATAATGAGAAGTATTGGAAATGTATAATTTTCATAATCGTACAAGACTAAACAAACTGTGATATCTATACATGTGTACAGTGCACAGACACAGTTCTTTTACCATGTTGTAAGGAGTAACGCTGTCTTCAAAATGAGGTATTACTTGCCACACTTGCAAAGTTATTTACCAAAATATGAAAATAAATCATAATTTCCATAACCTAAGTCCGAAACAAACTTTGATATCTGAACATGTGTCCAACATACAGGCACAATTCTTTTACCTTGTTGGAACCAGCAGTACTGTCTTCAAAATGAGGTATTACTTGGCACATTCAGATGCTTCCTTGAAAAGTTATCTACCAAAATATGAAAAAAATGTATAATTTCTATAACCTAAGTCCGAAGCAAGCTTTGAAATCTGCACATGAATACAACATACATACACCATTATTTTACCATGTTAGAACTATCAATACTGTTTTCAAAATGAGGTATTACTTAGAACATTCAGATGCTCCCTTGCAAAGTTATTTACCAAAATATGAAAAAAAAAATCATAATTTCGATGACCTAAGTCTGAAACAAACTGATATCTGCACATGAGTACAACATACAGGCACAATTCTTGTACCATGTTGGAACCAGCAATACTGTCTTCAAAATGAGGCATTATTTGGCACATTCAGATGCTCCCTTGCAAAGTTATTTACCAAAATATGAAAAAAATCATAATTTCCAAAACCTAAGTCTTAACAAAACTGATATCTGTACATGTGTACAGTATTCAGAAGGAGTTGTTTTACCATGTAGACACACATGATTGTAAATATACACATTCTTGGTGTAGCCAACATACTGCTGAATGGGTACATGTAAAGAGAAAAAGCAAGGTAAGGACCGCCACTCCACTAATGAACCCAGGACAGGCATGGGACAGTGGCAGGCAAGGCTCCCATGCTGACAAATATTGAATCCCCCTGGAAACGCACCAAAAACTAAGCCAATTATTGAAGTCAATCATATATTGTCCAGCCCCCCACACACACACACACACACACACACACACACACACACTGCTGTGCCACCCATTACAAATACAATGAAACCAAAGTGTACATAATTACCTATCTACAGTTTTCAATAAGTAAATAAAAACAAGTAAAGGCAGCTTTCCCAGGTGTGAGGTGTTCAGTGAGGAATTGGTACATGGCTAATTCTTGTCCATAAGAAGAACTATTTCAACAGCTCATAGCCATACTTCTCAGCATTGACTGTATAACTGCTATAAACATTTCAATGCTACTAAGTTATTCCCTAAAGCAACAATCAAATTCTGGCAAGTAATCTAAATGAGCTAAATTATCTCATTTCTGTTCCACCTATAATGAGTAACAAATTATTTAATATTAACCTACCAACATACCCCATACCCCTGTATCAAAATTGAGAATATCTGCACTCTCTAACAGTCAGTAAAAGTGCAGTCATAAAGCTACTTAGTCATCTATACTACAAGTGTAGCTCACATTTTCACTTACTTCACCCTAAATTACATGCATTGTACGTTGGTCTTACACATATATTTACTCTATCTCTAACTACAGAAATCATACCTCCTAGTTTTAAGTTTTAAACATTCAGTTATTGAACCAAAAGGTCCTTATCCAAAAACTACAAATGATTATAGACTCATTGCAAATGCTTGCAGACTTACTAAAATTCCTAAAAAAAATTTATGTGCGAATTTAGTACAATATCACCAACTATCTACTAAAACCTGAAAATAGTTTCACTTTGTAATGCACCTAATTTGCCTGAAATGCAAAGAAGAACAGACAAAACACTGCAAACACTATGGATATACATACACACGCTAAATAGTGGAGTGTAATTTGAGTCAACCATTATCTTCAGCTGAAGCACCTGTATAATCTATATAAATGTGGTTCATTTTACATGTTCACGGGTGTCAGTTTTATGTACTTGACTGTTTACAAGAAATGATGGACTTCCTACTTCTCGTGTGACAAATGACAGGAAAGTTATTTACATACATTATTTTCATGGATATTGATTTATGGTTATAAAAAAACTGAAATTCCATTCTGATGAGATGAAACGCAAGAATTATACATGTGAAGACTCATTAAATCTTATTGATGCCTTCTGGGATTTCTCTGGGAACCTCCAAGTGAGGCCTCCAGTTGCCGAATATTGCCTGTTCACATGTTCATTAATAATCACAAAATGTTGCAAACAAGCTAGGGAAATACTTTATATTAAAGCTAAAATGTTGGGCAACACAACTGGCCAACCCTAAAGGGGTACATTTCATACCAGCAGACTATTTTGATGACTCTCTGTATTTGATGGCATCCAAAGGCCTCAGCAATGTAAAACTGCAAGTGCATTGATAGTTAGATTTGTTATGTGTCAAGAGACCACTGAACATGACCCTTTTAAAAACTAGATAACATCCTTTTGGGTAGATAAGATAAAATACTGAATCAGTGTCCTCTTTATGGGACATATATACATTGACTGTAATAAGTATGTATTTAGTAGAATGAATTATATAAAGAAATAATGCAGAATAGAAATAGAGCTGTACGGTACAAAAGGCTACTTGGGAAAAGGTTACAAAGAGTCATAGTCTAAGGATGAAAATATTAGTATACAACTGCATGCACCTAAAAATAAATTTAAAACCATCTATACTCTATTATTCAAGAGATTTGGGCAAGAATGAGAGGCATTATTGAACTAAATATCTGAGGGTCCCCAAATTGTTAGAACATATATTAAAAGGGAGATGCAAACAGCCAATGAATATGCTGATAAATACAACTTGTCAGCCTCTTTAAACTCAATGGGCATCTATGAGGTGCTAATTTGTTGTTATTTACAAATGGTCAGCCTGTTAGAGGAGCATCTATGATGTTATGAAAAGCTTCAGTGTTGTACACTGCTCAGTTTCAGAGGAAATAAGACGTTTGAGCATGTTTTTCTTTTGAAATGATGAATTGTCTTGAACTCCTAGAAGTACATGGGATTGAACAGAACAGAACTTTCGTACATGATGTAATTTGTCATGTTAAATGTGTACTTTCAGGGGCAAATCAAATATCAGCATTATGTAAGCTACCAAAGACTCTACATGCAAAAGTTGTATGGAGTCAAGGAAATAAAGAAAGTAATGGTGAAATCATGTTTCCTTTGTATACTGTACCTTTAGTTACGTTGAACCAGCTACTGTACAGACAGGGACTAAAGGTGGTTGTGTAGGTCTCATGGCACATCAAACAGGACAATGAACTTGAGCTTCTCCATTTGAAAGTACCATAAGCCAAATACCATAGCACTTACTTGCAAGATATAGGTCCCCCTCTGTGACCCATGAAACCCATGTATTATTGGAAACACTGACCATGCAACCCAACAGCTAAACCAAAATAAATAACAGCCACCCTTGGTGGAATCACAGCATCAATAGTCTCTGTAACAGAAGGAAGAAAACCATGGCCAAAAGTAGGAGGTGCAGCACCCAGTAAGATAAAAACCGTGTAAAACTAAACACATCTGAAAACAAATAAAATCTAACAAAGCCAAATCTGAGGTACATTTCTCGTACCAGGCCAAGTACAACCACAAGGCATTCTTAAACTATGTGCACATCCTCAAATGAAGCAGTGCCACAAGTGCTCTCCATAAAGGACTAACACAGACAAATAATTGGCATCTGAGCCATGGACTAACACAAACTTTCCAAGAAATACATAACAGTATCCTCCAGGAAGTCAGCCAGCCCTTTGGACTGTCATATTGATACCACATGCCTAAGACTTGACTCAGTAGTCAGGGACTTGGGGGCACACACAGACATTAATCTAGCCTTTGACCATCACATGTCTACAATAGTGAGGAAATCATTCTGTTTTTCAACGTACAAACAAAGGTAAGGTATCTCAGCCCAAGGAAGTCAATGTTCCACTTTATTCAGCATTCTTCAGACCAATCAAGTACAATGCTTCCTATAACCAGGCATATCCAACAAGTGAAACATTGACAGAGGTTCATCAGTAAAAGAACACGTCATACTTATGACAGATACACAAAACACACAGCATCACAATTACCCATTCTAAAGACGTAAACTGTGATTCTGTTATAAATAGGACAGCACTCATCTGAACTGTAAAAATTCATTAAAAATGTATTATATAAGGCATCCTTACCTGTAATCATGCATGTTGGCCTACTAATGCATACATTGATTTCTGGCCTGAGCAACACTTTCAAAATACTGAAGATTGTAACATAACTGTGATAAGGTTAGAAGAAACTACTCTGAATAAAGTAACAGAACTAAATAATTCCATCAAGAACAAATCAACAAATGTAAAATAAATACAAACAAGATAAATCAAATGCAATGGAAAGACACATTCATCATGCAGTGCAGTGACATACACTATGATCTTTCAAATGGGACCTATATAATTGGATTTTGTAGACAAAACACATGTAAAGAAATTGTGATTAAGATCATTTAATGAAAAACATTTCAGCAAGGAATTGTGTTCTGATTCACACCATTACTTATTCCATGTCCTGAATGCCTTTATTAGATATGACGTCAGCTATGGTAACTGCAAAATCAATTAGCCAGACAGAACACATTTGCTGAGTGCAACCTTTTTCATAACAATAAACTGCTTTATGAGCAAAGCAACAAGAAAAGCTCAGCAAATTTTTAACTGACTATGTATAGGGAGATATAAGAACACCTACAAAACATAAAAAAATGTATGTTGCTTGTCCCCTAGACACGACAAAATAAGCAATGCTGTAACCAACCATTCTCACACCTGCACAAAAAAAAAAATACAGGGTACCCTTCTCCATAATCATCACACAGTGCTATCTAGTCCTACCTTTAAATGTAAAAAAAGGTAAATAAAATTATAATAACAGTAATTCTCATTTTTAACCAGGTAGGTCAACATGCAGACCCTATTTAAAGGTATGAAACCACAGAATTCCATTCTATAACACACACGCGCACACTTAAAAAACAGACTAAACCAATATAACAACTTTTAAGCAGTGCAAGCTCACTCACTATGAAATCACAGAATTCCATTCTGTAACACACACGCACACACTTAAAAAAAAAGCATACATGAGAAATCACATGCACACACACACACACACACACACACACACACACACACACACACACACACACACCCACACACACACACACACACGCGCTCTGCATACTAGGCTCGACACCTGTAACTTCAGACGGTTTTGGTTAATAAGAAATATGAACTCAATGACTGGCAGTCTCTCTACTGGTTTTGCAGTAGAGGTTTGGAAAACTCAAGTGCATGTGTTCCTTGTTTTATACAGACCTCTAGCATTCTGTCTGTTTTCCATCTCCTACAGATTCTTGAGAAGGGACCTCTGTCTAGCCTACACAGCCTTCAGTCATATGTGAACTGCTGCACATCCACAAAATGAATGGCATCCTCAGCACCTGCTTATGGGAAGTAAAATTCCACCATAGCATAAAAAGGACCTTGTTGGCAAGAAAGCTTTCTCTCTCGCTCACACAATCCCTCTTTTTATGGGCTAGACTTCCTTTAAACATAAAACTGAGTAGCTCCATGACCCTCCTTAAGTGTATCCTGGACAAACAGAGGGGCTTGAAAACAGTTATTCGTGTTTATGGATACTGATAAACTGAGCTACCAAAGCAATAGCCTAATATTAACCTATAAAACAATGTTAGCTTTCCCTTAGCCCTCTTGCCCTCAGTGGCCACAACAACTGAAGGAGAGAAAGAAGTTTATTACTTACAGCAAGAGAGTTTCACGGTCAGATTGAGCAATAACGGGATCAGTCATTAAATCCAAAGATGCAACTGCTCTGCTAAGAAAGGTTCTAACATCTAATGAATGATTGAAACGGGGACAAGTTTAGCTCTGACTGTGAAAACAGGGAAAATGCCATAGTGAGCACAAAACACTGGTAACTCAACACATGAAAAAAACTCGTACAAACACTCTTCGAACCCCATTTTGAAAACACAAGTAAATAAGCGGTTGGGATTCAAAACGACTCTAATTCACAAATTCAAAACTCTTACACCGTTTCGTGCTTAATGCATTTGTTGAGGTTCTGAATGTCGTTAGACACTGAGTCCAGTCAGGATCTTTGGTGAAATGTTAAGAATGCCTCCTAGCAATGTTTAAGAGAGCTCGCTCTCCTTTAGGTTACCTGGTATCAGCTAACAAGTACGCTCAGATGGCGCCAACCCGTCTGTTTTACACTAATAGATTCGACACGACTCTGTGTTCTGTCACTGTAACTTTTAGATAGTGTCTTTATGTTGAGAAAATATGGCCTATGTTTCAGTCATTTTCTTTTTCAAAGCAAAAGTGTTCGGAGTTGTAAAAATTAATTGGTCAGAAAAGCCTGGAGTGAGTGGTAGACGCAACAAGCATATAATTGAATTTTCAACCTATTTAGGCAAGTTAGAAGGGAAAAATTGTGAGTGCTGGCAAAGTGTAGGTTAACTGGCACTAGACGGACGAGGGTAATAAGTATATAAACACAATGCCACTAGTATTTAAATAAGAAACTGACAGTGTTCACATACAATACATTGTCATTGTATGAATTGTGACTGTTGTACTATAACTGTGTATTTTGTATGTACTATACGTGCTAATATCAATGCTCCGTTGTTTTACAAATTTATTTTATCATAGTTCCACACACCCGTTGCAGTCTCGTGTTTTTTAAACTAGTTGCTGTGATACGTACAATCTGCTTTGAATCCGAGATGCTTCGGATTAAAACTAATAGAATTTTAAGACAGTTTTCCATAGCTTTTAACTTGTTGCATTAAAAAGCGGGGCAAAATTCAGAAATAATAAGGTCCAGTCGCCTCAAGAATAAGGGGCAATAATAACTCGGGAGACACAGACATAGTGGATTGTTGGTAGAATAACATGATCTGCATTGCATACTTTTTATGAAGAAACAGAAGACATCTGTAATTCTGGCAATACTTATCTATTGTAAGTGAAACCCTTAGTGTTTTATCACAAAGTCAGACATTGAAAGAGGAGCGGAGTAAACTTCCGAAAAAATTAAGTTGGTATCTAACAACAACAGCACTTTCAAAAACTGATGACAGTTGTATTGCATTACTTTATAGACAGCAGTGTTCTGCATCGAATAAATGCAATGATTACGACAGTAATTGTAAATCCTTACACTGTAACATTAAAATCCAACTCCACTTATAGCTATCCATTAGTGTTAGCATGCATTTTCTGAAGGATTTGAAGTAACAGCTTACCTGAAGGGGTATAAAATAGCAATCCTTGCAGCAAATGCCGGTGAACATCAATGGCTATCTCTGGTGATCCGCGTGAGTGCAGAAATAAAATAGAGGGTTCCAGTAGCAGGTAAAGTCTCCAAATATTATTCCAAAGAAAATAAATACCTGTTGCTGGACCCTCTATTTATTGGGATAAAACAAAAGAAAATTAAGTTGGGGGTGGAGCTGTATGCAAGTGGTGGCTTGGATTGCAAGAATCCGATTGGCTGCCACCACTTGCTTATCAAAAACCTTTTAAACTGAATTAGAAGTAAAACTTGAATGTGAACTTAATGTAAATGTAGAAACACACTGAATCGTAGCTATATAATGTAATTTACATGTTCAGTTACGATTTCAGTGTGTTTTACATTAGGTTCAACTACAGATTTGCACTACAGTTTCTCTCGATTCAGGAAGGCACTCTGGGTTAAGAGCTTGAAATAAGTATCTTCTCATGGCGTGCTCGGTGTTAAGCACACAGGCGCCATGAGAAGCTACTCGGGGTTAATGAATTAAACACTACAACAATGATAGTAAAGCTTCCACAAGACAGAGTGCAAGTCCTACGGATGCAGGTTTTAGTCATTCTTTTCAAAAGGAAGACCCAAGCAAGGACAGTTCTAAAAGTACTAGGCACCATGGCAACAGCAATAAATATAATCCCCGTAGTGAGATTGCACATGAGGATTTTACAATGGCTACTATTCACTCAGTGGTCCATGCAGGAGCTCCCGATGTCACACCAGCTTATGTTGACAGAATCTGGCAGAAGAGACCTTCGTTGGTGGCTTCATTCCAACCAGGTAACTTTAGGTGTCGACCATTTGTTCTTCCACAACTGCTCACCGTGGTGATGACAGATGCTTCCCAGATAGGGTGGGGGGGCATTATCAGGGAAGAACAGTCCAAGGCATGTGGCAGGATCATGAGGCCCATTTGCACATCAGTGTCCTTGAGATGAGAATGGTGCTTCTGGTGTTCCAAGCATTCCAAGACTCTCTTCCACTGGGAGTGATTGCAGTCCAGACAGACAATATGTCAGTGGTATGGTACATAAACAGACAAGAAAGAACAAGATCTTACGGCCTTTGTCAAGAGGCCCTGAGAGTATTGCAGTGGGCAACCTCCTCCCAATGCTTTCTGACAGCAATGCATATCCTAGGGAAATCCAACGTGATAGCAGACAAACTCAGCAGAGCTATTTTAATGCCTCACAAGTGGTCCCTGAAACAAGAAGAAGTGGAAAGCATACCTCTCAACCTGGAATCATCAAAAATCTGGACAAAGACTCATGAAAAATAGCTACAAATCTGTATGCTGATTAACATAAAATTTGCATACATAATTGTGTAACCCCACCCACTCCAATTGAATTGTGGGATACCAACTTTCAAATGCAAACTGAAGAACAGACAATCAAAATATTGTCCCAGAGTCCCCCTGCAGCCATTCCAATGTCCCATTATTAGGCTATTTCACCCCATTTACCATAAACACTAATGTGCATACCACTCTACTTTGATAATGAAGATTTGGATTTTGTTTTACATTTTTTAGCACAAACACTAATAGACATCTGCTAGACAAAACACTACAGTCTCACAATGAAAATAGACTTTGCATTAAAACTTCTGTGCCCTTGAAACTCACTTTCATTGAAACAGCATTGAAACTCATATTCAAGGAAAATGCATCTGGTCAATGGCAGATAAAGGTTACCTTTGGGCTGTTTTCAAATCATAAGACCCTTGCACACAAAACATACATGTGTTCTTTGATACACCTTCCTGACTGCATTATTAAATTATATTCCTTGTATAATACATCGCACTTGTTAGAACACATTTTAAATTTATTGTTTTGAGCATTTTTTTCCGTAAGCAATGAAACAAAATGCATGAACCAATAACAACAAAACTGCCCAATTCAGAACATTTCCATCATAAAAGTCTACTCAAACTTCTACAATCCACCAGTATCAGTAAATATGCACAATCTCTGCAGAAGTAAAAGTCATCTAAATAATTCCACATTAAAGAGATCTGTAACTAATGAAGAGGTTGCTGTTAGCAAACAGCTTTACATTTCATTGTTTCATCTACAAGTGCCTGTGAAGAATAAATTGTCTATGTTACATTAAAAAATGATAAGCTAGTAATATTTCAATGGAAAATGGATGACAAACTGATAAATTCATAGTTACTGGGTATCTCCGCCAAAGGAGGACATTCTCAGGACTGCAGCATCCACCCTCTTTAAAAGTACAACACAATACAGTATCAGCAATCCATCTACATACTGTGGGAGTAGAACCCACAGCCTTCTGCAGCTAAAGCAAGTATACTACCTGGTGTGCTACTAACAATGCAAGTAGACTTTGCATAAACAGCACTAAACGTCTCTTTCCCTGAAGAACTGTACAGCAGAAGAAATCAGGAACAAGTCAAAATTTATTGGGGGGGGGACAAAGGCCCAAAACTGGGGACACATTTTAAACATTGCTTGTATAATCTTAGAAAGTTGCTAGAATAAAAGATTGTGTTATTTATGTGTTTCCTGAAAGATAGGAAGGCAAACTTAAATTGCTATAATTATTTAGTGAATTCAGTTCTCACTGATTTGCCAGAAACACGTAAATTTTATTTTATTTTTATTAAACATTTGTTTACTGGGAAAGTCAGACTTGGAACAAAGCCAATTTTCAACATAGGCCTGGGGAGAAATGCTCAGACACATGTCTTTGTATCATGGGAGGAAACCGGAGCAGGAGCACCCAGAGGAAACCCACACAAACACAGGGAGGACATGCAGACTACACAGAAGGCTCTTCAGCTGAGATTCTGAGAATCGAACCAGGCAACCTCTTGCTGTGAGGCAACAACACACCCTCCCCTCAGTGTGATATAATGTGCAGTTGAATAAATACACACCCTCCTCCCCTCAGTGTCATATAAGGTGCAGTTGAATAGGTACACACCCTCCCCAAACTCTCAATGCAAGAACAAGTTAACCGGTTGAATACACACACCCCTTCTAAAGAGAGAGCAAGTACCTCAGTGTGGATTTACAGCTGATGAAAGAATGAGTGGCTGACTGCTGTACATAAAGCAGATGTCTGGTGAAGGAGCTCTTTGGCTCTTTTCCTCATGAACAAAAGAACTCCTTGCAGTGTTATTGTATATACTGTATAAATAAATGTTTCATGTGCAGCACTGCAAAGCTGATGATTCTCACTTATCTGATAAATACAACAAACACATTTTAAACATTCGATTATCACATATCACTACTTGAATATGAGAAAAAAAGGAGTATCCACCAACGCTGAATGACTAGTAGTACAGTAAGTACTTGCACAATTGTAAAGAAAGAAAAAGGTGGGTAGATGGAATGAGTGATGTAAGCTGGAAGGCTATCATGTTTGGTGGAGGATTAAGGAAAACCGAGGCATTGGGTTTTGCTAAAAGATTGCAGGTTATCAATTTCTTTTATGGAATACATGAAAGGCAGAAGTTTTATAAACAAATATACATCATGTTAATAGTATGCCACTAGAAGAAATATGTATAAAAACTTAAGGCTGCATACACACACACAGCAATTGTACTAATATGTACAGAGCATGTCAAGCTGGCTCCTGTCAACTGCTTACAGATATATTACATTTCTATGCTTTAGTGACCTTGAAATGCATCCTGAGTGTGGACTTACAACTGATGAAAGAACAAGTGGCTGAAGGCTGTACATAAAGCAGATGGCTGGTGAAATGCATACCGAGTGACTGTATATAAAACAAACGGCTGGTGAAATGCATACTGGTTGAATGCAAACAGCTGGTGGAGTTATAATGCACGCTGGTTGAATACACACCCCTAAACTAAATCTAAAGAGAGCAAATACACAGTTACACATATCCTAAATCCTAAAAAGAGAGAACAAGTATCTCAGTGAGGACTTGAAAAAAAGAGCGGCCATAGCACATGACTCAGTGTTGACTTAAAACTGAGGAAAGAACGAGGGGATGTACATAAAGCAAACGGCTGGTGGAGTTATGAAATGTGTATATGCTGGTTGAATGCACACATTTGCACGCACACACGCACACGCACACACACACACGCACACGCACACACACACACGCACATGCGCACACACACACACACACACACACACACTAAATCTAAAGACAGCAAGAGCAAGTATCTCAGGAATGAAACAACTTGCAGTGGCCATAAGCAAACGGCTGGTGGAGTTATAATACAGCAAATGGAATTAAAGCAATTGGAAATACTTGCAAGAGTGGTTGGTGGAGTTATGAAATGCATGCACACAGTTAGACAAAACTTGCACACAGTTTCTTGGTTGACTGGCCTGGTGGAGTTATAATACAGCAAACGGATTTAAAGCAATTGGAAATACGTGCTAGAGCTGCTGGTGGAGTTTTGAAATGCATGCACACAGA